>NC_056750.1:485402981-485515481 GCF_019279795.1 Protopterus annectens | reverse complement strand
CAAAATTTTGCATTTATATAAACTGGGATTGTATACAAATATTTTGTTTCCCAATATGTCATAACTAATTTAGTTGTGAAGTAGATTTAGAAACATTTATATCCAAGATGGTGGCAGTCATATAGATGCTGGCTCCTACTTGCAGTACACCCCTGTTCTCATTATATTTGTGTGCTAACCACAGTACATTGTTGAAATTCTTGTGCGCATCCTGACATATATTATTTTTTTAACTGTAGTGTTAGAGTTGTGCATATATTCTTACATATCATTCATGTGTATATGTGTATTGACATATACCTACACCAGTATGTTGACTTTGACATGGTATATGTTTGTCTCATATATGCATTCCATTATACATTTATTTGGGTTGTGTACACCTACTTGTGTATTTAGCAGCCATTTTGCTGCATTGCTATAGGACTGCTGTTTGGCACTGTCCTTGATTGGTTGCCTTTCACATGCATGGTCACAGATTCAGTTCTGCCTCTTCTGGAACTATCTAACATTCCTAGATCTGTACTTTCCCACCTGTGTTGCTTAGCTTACACTTGCGCTGGTGACAGACAACTTGGATATGTGTTTATTTATGCAATTTATACTGTGATCCTTATTTATTACTTGGATGCATGTAGGGTGAAGAGTTTGAATGATTTAACAAATTTTACATGAGCAGGGACTTCTTTAACTAGATAACAGATAAAAAATTCAACTGTAACTACCCACAACATTTATATATTAAAAATCATGATCACACATGTTCGATTTACCCAGTTAAAAACTATCACTAATTCAAAAGTTCATAAATATTAGTTTAAATAATGAAATAAAATAAGAAAGTATATTAAGTAATACAATATTATCATACTATAAAATCTGAATGATCGTAAAATAAAATAAAATTTTCATAGACTTAATCTTGGTTGTGGGTAGTTACTGTTGAATTGTTTATCAGATGAAGTCCTTGATCATGTTTTGGAACTGAAAACCTTATTTATTTTCATTAAAACCACATTGAATGGCATCTCTGTTGGTCTTTTTATTTTGTTTTAATTAACAAAACAGATAATGCTGGAAATATCTCAAGATGTGCAACATAGAGTGCAAATATCAAAGACAGCTTTTGTCAACAATATTTCAGGTTTTACATTATGTCACACAACAGTTTGTAAGTCACTCAGTTTTTAGTATTAAGTACATCTGAAAATATTGCTTATTTTCATAATTACTAGTAAACAGCTATCAGAAGTATAGTGCGTAAGAATCATGTTGATATTCACAAATTACATATGATTATTTACAAAATTCCAGATAGTTGTGCTAGCAGTATCTCCTTCTATTACACTTCTATATAAATCATATTAGTATTCACAAATGACATATAATTATATGCAAAATCCCAACTAGCTGGGCTGGCAATATTTCCCTTTGTCACACCCACATTCAAAGAAAATGCATCTGGCCAGTGGTAGATAAAGTTTACCTTTTCGGCTATTTTCAAATCATAGGCCCTTAGCACACATTTTTAGGGCTATGCATACATGTATGTATCCTTTGATTCAACTTCCTAAATGTATTAAAGTGTATTCCTTGAATAATACAGCACCGCCTGTTAGAGTGTTTTTTAAATTTGCAGTTCTGAACATTTTTCTAATAAGTGATGAAACAAAGTGTATTACACAATAATAACAAAACTGCTCATTTCAGAACAGTTCAACCATAAAAGGCCACTCAAACTTCTGTCATTGTAATCCAGCAGTACCAGTCAATATGCACAATCTCTGCAGAAGTACAAGTCATCTTAATAATTCCACAATAAAGAGATCTCTAACTAATGAAGAGGTTGCTGCTAGCAAACAACTTTATATTTCAGTGTTTCATCTACAAATTCCAAGCCTGCTGCCCACGAAGAATACATTACCTATGTTACATTTAAAAAAATTGGTAAGTTGGCAATATTGCAATAGGGAATGGATGACAAACCAACAACAGGTTCGTATCTGCTAGTCATCTCATCCAAAGGAGGATATACTCAAGACTACAGCAATCCAACCTCACCCCTTCCTCCTTAAAATACAGCACAGTATCATTAATCTATCTACATGCGGTGGGAGTAGAACCCACAGCCTTCTGCATCAAAAGCAGGTATACTACCTGTCATGCTATGGCCATTTGCTAAACAAAACATATGCACATTGAAAACAGAGCATGAGCAGCAGTAAACATCTCTTCCCTTAAAGCTCACAATTACTTGAAAATGCACTTGAAACTCAATTCCTTAAACATGCACCAAAACTGATTCTTTTTATTAGTTTGGTAGTTAGTGTGAAGGATTCAGGCTCTTGTTTCCTGTAACCAAGGTAAAGGGTTTGAGCCTGATGAAATTAACTAACCCCCCCCCCCCCACACACACACACACACAAACACCAGCAAAGAATATCTTGTATTTAAATTCCATGCAGAAGGCAGAAAAGGAGTATGCAACAGGTGTCTGCCATCTTGTATTTAATTCCATGTGGAAAGCAGAAAATTAGTATGCAACAGGTGCCTGCCATCTTGTATTTAATTCCATGTGGAAAGCAGAAAAGGAGTATGCAACAGGTGCCTGTGTGTCAGTGCATGCAAAGATGCACAGACAACGGGCATTTGTAAGACAAATGCCCTTAAAGGATCCAGCTCTGGTTTTACTTTAAGCTTTTCATATTTAAAAATGCAAAAAGTTTTTAAAGGCAAGGCTGCACCCCCTTACTGTTTGCAGCCACAGTGGACCGCACCCTCCACCACCTCATTAGTATGTGTCTGGTACCAAGTGTTTGGATAGATGTTTACCAAGTGGGGTATTATATTCAATGGTTGGCCAAATGATCATACTTAGGGAAATGTTGGAAGTCAATCTTTTTTTACTTCTGACTCATCTTTTGTACTGTCTTTTACAGTCTGTGTTTCTATCATATCACAGGGCTCTGTGCTGGATCTTTACTTTACATTAACTAATATATTAAGTAGATGTTAGTTGGTAGTGTAATAACTAACTTGTATTTTATTCCACCTTTCTTTTTGTCCTTGAATTTTATGGATGTTAAATTTCAATAACAATTCAAGCTGTAGTAATGTTTTGTAAGTGTATGTGCTTACTAAATATCATGCTTGGAATGTCAGTGATATGGACAGGGCAGGAAGAGTACATACTCAAACTGCATTCTGACAAGAAGGCTAACTAATGAAGGAACATGTTGAGCAAATTAATACAAGTGATTAATTGATTATAGGCCAGAATTATGTTACAAAGTATTGTCACCTCTAATTCATAAGTATCTTAGCAGCTATAAACCTCAGAAATCATTTGGAAATAGCCTTTAAGGCTATTCTTTTGCCAACAATGGAATTCTGTCCACAAGCTATTAGAACTGTAACCTACCATCCTTCCTTCAAACATCTTCTGAAAGACCACCTTACAAACTCAAGGGTCTGCTTATACTATACCTTGCATTTGAACATCAATCGTGTCTACTTTTCACCACCCCTATCTGTACAGTTACTGTACCCTCACCACTTCCTCATATTCAATGGGCTATCCTACCAGTTTATATAACCGTTTTGTATCACCTCCTCTGCATTTATACAAATATATCTTAATCTATCTCCCCCTTTATAACTACAATTAATTAAACACATGATTTTACTTATTACTACTATGAATTGCCAAAAGGATGCTCTCCATAATTGTATACTATGATTTACTTTCCTTTTTCTCTTTGTACCATATATTTGCTGTGTCTCTATGCTTTACAATATTGTTGTTTATTTTTGAAATAATTTTCAACTGCTTTTTTATGTAATGTCTTTGAAACAATTTTGTCTCTCTGTTTCATGGAGCTTTTCTCCTGGGCCTTCAGTAAAAATAGGCTTTTATGACCCAGATGGACTTTTCTATTAAAAAAATGTCAATAAATAAATACATCTCAGCTGGTGACACATCACTCTATGAGTAGTGATCGAAAAGGAGAAGGAGGAGGAACAGTTTTCTGCATTTTCCAGTACAGAATCTCTTAATGATTGTTTTTGTGGTCTTAACACTAATTTGTTCCTTTTCATGAGTTTTTCTAGCTTAATAGTCAACAGAAACAGCCAATGCATATTGTGATATGGGGGAGGAATTTCAGTACTCCTTTAGTTTAGCAACTGGATAGAGCATAAGGACCTAAAGAGATTAACATAAAAAAGCTGCTCAGCTGACAGCTTCATTACAAGATTTAAAGTGAGTAGAAGTTTAGAGGACAGATAATCAAGTTATCATTGAGTTTATAAACTTTGCCTTATGAGAAATGATGTATAGACTGCTGACCATCATATCATATCATATCATAGGACAATTGATCACTGATCATGCTTATAAAGAAGTTCCAAAGGTAGGGTGATAGCTAATAAGAACGAGGTCCTGTGATGAATGGAGTCCCAATTATTTACTGATTACACCTATTTGGATGTGACGTATGCCTGAATAGAGGAATTCCAAATTAATCACAGGGTTGTGCTGATATCAATTGTCTTCTGTGTAAACGTCTGAAGTTTAGGATGAAGCTGCAGGTATCATTGTTTAGGGAAAGACCATGTCACAAAAAATAAGGTAGTTTTTGCTTGTAGGAAGATCATTTAGAATATCAAAGAAATGTACATGGTCATAAGGTGACAAAGAAGGTGCTTTTTTCAACCTAATAGTTGATAATTAATTCTAAGTACAGTGGTCTGTAGTTAAATGAGATTGGTTTGTGAGTCCCTGGGGATCTACATATAGGTAATGTTATTACTGACAAATATTGGGACTCCACTACAGCTGGCATTGGGCCTAAAAACACGACAAGCACAAATTATCGGTATTGAAAAAGTGCACTATTTTATTTAAACCAAGTTTCATCAACTACTATGAGATGGCTGTTTCCCAGTGCAGAAATGCCACAGGCAGTTTATTATTGATACTTCTGGCATTATGGAAAGCCACCTTAATGTGATCTGATTTGGGGAGTGATATGTTAGTTAGTCCATCAACTAGACTCTGCCTAAAAAAGTACTGGAGCAACAAAGACTTTAGCCAGTATACCAAAACCTTGAAATGAGAGGTACAGGCCATCCTTAGTGAAATATGCTTGACTGATAGGTATCTCATCCCATGTTGACACTTACTGGATCCCCCTTGTAACATCAAGGATCCTGGAATCTGAAAGACAACTCATTGTAACCCTCTCTTTGTCCAGCCTTGTGAGTGACAAGGCATTGTGCCTGACAATAGATTCACCTATCATTAAAACATTTTCTATTGCTGTTAGGGTTCAAACTAATAAATTCAGAGTGTTTTTGCACGTGCTTACTCTTAATGTGAGGTGTGCGTGAGGTGGATGAGACGACTATTTTTTGCTGCAAATTAATATTCTTATTTATGCGATGCTCTGGAAGTGATTGTTTTATAGCTTCAACATAAGACATTTTGGCACAATCCTGGTGGAGGTGTATGAAGTGCACAGGAAAAGTTTATAGGTGTTTATCGATGCTGTACCTTTTACAATTATTACCATGTCTTGGTGAGGTGTCCTTTAGAATTTGTGTCACAGGTCTTTTTGTTGGGTCATTTACTGTAGGTGCCATAAGGCATAATGTTTCCTTTTGCACTATTAACATCATAGGTTCTAGTGTTTAATCCCTTATTATAAGTGTGGTAGAGTTTTGGTGTTGGGTCTTTTACTACAAGTACTACAGGGCTTGTTATTGGGTACTTTAAGTACCACAGTGCCTGGGGTTTTGTCATTTAAGATTGGTAGAGTTGTGTTGCTGGATCTTTTACTGTAAGCAGTTCATGACATGCTGTTTGCCATTTGACTTTAAGTACCATAGTGTTTTGTGTTCGTTCCTTTAGTATTACTGTGGTACAGTTTTAGTGTTGAGTCTTTTTCTACAAGTACTCCAGGGCGTGTTATTGGGTACTTTAAGTACCACAGTGCTTGGTGTCTTGTCCTTTTCTATAATATCACAAGGCCTGGTGCTGAATCTTTACTATTAGTGGCACAGCATTTTGAACTGGTTCCTTTACTGTTAATACCACAAGGGTTGCTGTTGGCTTAGTATCATATTGTTGGATCTTTTAATATTAGTGCTACAGTTTGGTATAACTCCTGTACTATCAGTAATACAGAGCTTGATACTGAGTAATTTATTATTAAGTGAAGAGTTTTTCCTCTTCAGTCATGTTTTGTATTCATATCCCCAGAGCTAGGGATTAGGTTCTTCACTATTGCTTACACATGACTTGGTTTTGGGTACCACAAGGGTTCCTTTACTGTTAGTAAAGCAAAGGCTGTTGTCAGGTTCTTTATTACAAGCTGTAGCTGTGTCATCTAACTCCCAATCTGATGCCCTCAGCTTTATTTTTAGGAGAGGAAAAAAGGTCTGTTCTCTAACCTTGATCTGGCATTCCTCCCATATCTTATCCAATGTGCCTCTGAACTAGAACAGCAGAGAAAAAAACTAATATGGCTATTCTGAAAAAGTGTAGCAAAATGCTTGCTACAAGTTATAACACATGCAAGTCTTTTAGTCCTGACAGCAAAAACAATGTTCGCATAACAACATTAAAAAATGCCAGTGTGGAAATTAATATACTAGCAACCAATTTGCATCGGACATTTCTTGCTCCCTAAAACCTTGCTTTCAGGGCAGCTCTCTGCTTTACCCTACCATAACCATGCTTCTGATTTGTTAGTACACCGGAGATTTATGCTGAGTCTTTTGTTATGAAGCAGTCATTAAATCACCCTCTATATAAATCAAATGTGTGAGTAACATTTGAGTTCCATTGCCCAACTTATAAGGACCCTAGTATTGCTTAGGGCAGTACCCACGTATAAAGTAACAGAGCTTGGTAGTCGGTATTTGACTACTACTATCACAGATCTTAATGCTGGCTGCTTTAGTATTAACATCACATAGTTTGATGTTGGATTCTTTAGTTTTACTGTCATGGTTACTAGTGTTGGGTTTTTTACCATTAGTATCTTAGAGCTTGATGCTGGATACTTAACTATTAGTACTGCATTGTTTGGTGTTAGGTCCAATTACTGTTAGCCCTATAGGGCTTGATAATTGGTCCTCTACTATTAGTATCACAGGGCTAAATATTGGTATCCTTTACAATTAGTACAACAGGGCTTAGTGTTGAGGCCTTTAATTAATACTTTGGGGCTCTGAGCGGAGTCTATTAATACATTTATCTTGTTTTCAAATGTAAAAGTGGTTCACCACTCCTGTAGACAAAATATGAAGATTACTGACCAGTCAATAGCATTATTAATTCCCTCATAGATGTAGTGATGCTGTAGTGGGCAGGGTCTAGACAGTCTGCCATTAAGATATTTTCACACAGTCTTATTTTCTGCACTCAGAAAAGAATATTGTGAAGCCTCATGAACAATGTCCCTCTTACCTATTGACCAGCAAAGGCCCATTTTCTCTAATCATTTGTGTTCTTCATGGTGCCTGTGTCTAGGATAGTGGGAGAAGGAGACAAGGGCTGAAGATCAAATATTGATCCACTGTAGTTAAGATTTCTTGAATGTCATTAACAACCTCTCAACAGTTGGAAACAGTGTAATGTTTGCGGCACAGAGTTCAGCATGTTCCCTCTCCTCGGCCCTCAGCAAAGACAACTGTCCACTGTTTTGGTTAACTTATGCCTCCTGAGTTCCATCTGCAAACATTGTACTTTGAGGCCTTTCCTCAATAGCTTGACTTTTCCAACAACCTCATCATACCTCTCAACCTCTTAGAGCAAGCAATCTGGACAAAGCCATAAATAAAAGTGAGGCAAAGACCCAAAAGTAGGAACATTTTTTAAATATTGCTCTTACAAACTTAGAAAGTTGAAGAATAACAGGTTTTGCATTAGCATGAATTTCTTGAAGGGTATGAAGTCCAAAACTCAAATGTCTGTCATTATTTTCTAGCTTCAGGCTTTAATGATTTGCCCACTATTTTGCCAGAAAACTACAATTTTATGGAAAAACAAACCAAAAATATGAGGCAAAAATCTGGGCATTCTGCGAAAATTTGTACAGTTGAGAGGTATGAACCTCACATGGTGGCTAAGCTAGTGTTAGCTACTACTTTACAACCTTTTCAGCCAGCTACCTCAGTGTTGTGGATCTTAAATTTCACTGGGACATCTGGGATCCAGACAGGGGTAAAACCCATTGGCCAAAGAGATGGTTTAAAAGTAATTTGAACTTTTATCATAAAAATGTCTGGTCATAGAGTCTGAACACAGCCAGTCATAAATGATACAGGCACACTTATTGATAATATTTTTGCCTTCTTTTGTAAAACTATGTTTGGTCCCCATCTCACTGTCATAGGTTCATAGGTTGGTACTAGGCTATCAGCCCTAAGGCCTATACAAGCCTAGCCATAACAATTCCCTGGCTATTTACCTCCCTGGACCCCTGTCTAGCAGGGTGACTGACATGATTCCCGGGGTGAATTTCCTTTCTCCCATCCAATCATCAAGGTTCCTTTTGAAGAGGGCCTGTCATCATTAAACCACCTTTTTTCCTTCCCTCTTTCCCACATGAGTAAAAGCGGGGAATCAGAAGCATCTTCCTGTAGATCATGAGCTTCTTCCATATGCTTATAACTCCCTGCCAGTGTTGTCCAGCAATGCAATGATGATTAAACAAATAAGTCTCACCGTGTATACGACACTGCTATGGCCACTTACACAGCACTCTGTAGCTTTTTGTATTTAATTTCAAAATGCCTTATAAAGTTAGAGAACAACGAAATAATTGGTATAAAAAAATATTAAAACTATAATATTTGACTTAAATAAATTGATGACTTACTGCCAAATTCTTGAGGGATCATTTCTATATTTTTTAAGCAATGTTGGACATTTCTTTTGTGAAATAGTATATCTAGAAACCACGGGGATAAAACTAGGATGGATAACTTGTTATTAAATCTAAATAGTAAGGAAAGAAGGGTTGAGTTCTTTCACCTTCTACTAAGGTTATGGGATAAGCTACCATTTTAGTTAAACTAGTTATATTTATGTCAAGTTTTTAAGAAACTACTAGATATTTATATAGTTAATAAGAAATACAAACAGCCTGTGATTCAGAAAAGTTTAGCATGCTACAGAAGCCTTAGACTGAATGGTTTCAGTATCATGTTAATCCTTTTGAAATAAAAGATTGCTCTACCACTGAAGTTTGCTGAGGTCTTACCTTCATGAGGGCCTCAGCATGGAGAGTGGACTTGCCAATGAAGCCATATATTAATGCAGCATTCTAGGGGAGTTGCTAATGCAGTTAGCCATGTGCTGACCTCTGAAAATGTCCATAGCTCCGAATTTACATTGCTGAGAGATTCTGAATCACCTACCCAAATTAAATTTTAATCTAGGAGGAAAAAGTGACTGTCATAAAATAATACCTTTCCAATACTCAGCATGGTTTCTGACCAAACCATAGCACCACCACTGCCTTACTCTCCTTTGCTAACACTATCCTTCAGCATAAAAGCAATGTCTGTCTCTCCTCTGCTACTTTCCTAGACATATCTAAAGCATTTGACATGGTCCCACACAAACAACTCATCTCTGTCCTCAGTAACCTATCCTTCTCTCAATCAGTCACCAACTGGTTTCAGAGTTACCTGTCTGACTGCCAACAATCTGTTATATGGCAGAATGACATATCTCCCCAACTACCTGTCTCCATAGGGGCTCCCCAAGGATCCATCCTTGGACCCCTACTCTTCTCTGTTTTCACCAATAATCTAGCCTCTGCCACCAAACATGGCACACTCATACAATACGCAGATGACTCAACCATCATCTGCTCAGCCCAGTCCCTACCCAAACTGCAAAAAGTCACACAGGAAGCCTTTTCCTTAGTTGAAACTTGGTTATCCGATGCCCAATTAATACTCAACCCAAACAAAACTAAACTACTCATCTTCCAACCCACCAAACATACTCAAAACAACTCTCACTTTAACATCACAGCAAAAGACAACACCACTATATACCCAACTGAACACACCAAATTGCTAGGAGTGGAAATAGACAATAAACTAAAATCTGGCATTCACATATCCATGACCATACAAAAAGTCCACAAAAAACTAGGAGTGTTATACAGAAATAAGCAACTTCTCACCAAAGCAGCAAAGATTTCAGTAGCAAATTCCCACCTTATCTCCACCCTACTTTATGCCTCTCCAATATATACCAACCTAAGGCAATGCAATCTAAACAAGCTAGAGACCTGCTGCAACAAAATCACCAAATTCACCACAGGGGCATCCTACCATAGTCACCACTGTCTCTCAGTTGCTGAACTGGGCTGGCTTGAACTCCCTCACCTCCTTCAATGGTATCAACTCTCACTCGCTCACAAACTAGTAAACCATCCACTAAATGTCCCATCCCTCCAGAATCTACTCCAACCCTATCGCACCACCAGACCACTAAGATCCAGCAACAAAAATCACTAAAGCCAATAACTCTGCTGGTGAAGCACTATTCTCTTGTGCCATAGCCAAATTATGGAACTCCCTCTCACCCACAATTACCTCCGTACCATCATGCACCCACTTCAAAACTTTACTAAAAGCACACCTAAAAACATGCTGGTTATGCCCTTGCAACTCCCACTTTAATATCACCCATCCCATCCAACCACTACCTTTCTTTCCACCCCACTAACTACCTTGATTATAGCAAGCTCAGATGCTCATAAGCCAAGTACTTATTATACAGCAGGAACTTATTATTGTAACATTTGTTAATGTCTGTTATGTACTTCGCAGATAAAGATTCTAGTTGTCTACTGATGTACTATGTTCTTCATCTGTAAATATGTTTGTAATTAATTGCTATGTTAATCAAATTGTTAATTGCTATGTAATCCATTGTAACTACTGTCTGTTTATTTTAACTGTGGAGCTTTTCTCCCCAGGCCTCCACTGAAAATGGACCTACGTCCAGTCGGACACTCCTGGTCAACAAATGTAAATAAAATAATAAAACCAAAGTGGTCACCCACTTACTCCTATAGGACATGACCTATGGGAGTGATTGAGTCAGTTCAGCAAAGAAATAGGGGTGTGCAGGTATTCATGTACGTGTGTTTGTTTGTTGACGTGTGTGTGTATTTCTATAGGAGCACACATGAGGGTGCAAATGTTTGTGTGTGTGTACTTTTCTATATGATACATGGGTTGTTAGGGAGAACACTAGCATGAACATGTCCAACATGATGGCCAATGTGTTTTTCTCTCTGTGGCCATACCGTTCTCAAAATAACATTTTCTCGCTGTCATACTAACTGACTGACCCATATTGAGCAGTTAGTGTGAACAACAAGGATTTTATTGAATCCTAGCTTTAGGTTATGTTGGTCAAGCATGTAGATGATCAAGCTAATGTCTGTTTCTGTAAACCTATGAATTAGGAACTGAAGGTCAGACCTTTTTTACCCCTCATACAGAGGATAAGCTCATTATTACACCTTAAGTGTTATAATCTCTACAGGACTGCAGCCCCCAAGCTGAAAACCAAAACCAAAAAAATCACCCATGTGTGAGTAGAAACTCTGCAGCCCCCCAGTTGAAAACCAAAACTAAAAAAAAAAAAATCACGCGTGTGAGTAGAAACTCAAATCCAGACTGCTCTTTCACCAGTCCAGATTTGGAAGAATGCAGTCTTACAGATGCCCCAACCAGAAGTGGATCGGACTGCAAGGTCTGGAGTCAGCATTGGCATTCCGGAACACGCACATGCGTGCTCAGCCAGAAATGGAACTCTCTAGCTGAACAGCTGATTTCTGCATGAGGACAGGCTGCTTACTGAGGAGTTATGGCTGCAGACAGACTAATGCTGAAGAGAAACGGCTGCTTAGAAATGCAAGTACTTGCTTTCAGGGGTGTGTGTGTGTGTGTGTGTGTGTGTGTGTGTGTGTGTGTGTGTGTGTGTGTCCCAGTTGCCTATAACTGGTGGCTACAGAGAAACTCAGGTTTAAACTCTCAACCATGGGTACAGGTAGCAAGAACCTAAATTCCCTACCCACCACCTCCTGTGAAAAGCATTCTGATTTTTGTTTCATAGTTTTGTTCTGTTCCTCATAAAATCTGTGGTTTTCTGGATTTTCAGACATTAGATTTTCAGACTTCATATTCTTCAGAAAGTGCATGGTAACACAAATCATTTTATTCTAGCATTTTTTTAAGTTTATAAGATCAATAATTGAAATGTGTCCCTATTTTTGGGGCTGTATTCCCCCATTATTGGCTTTGTGCTGGGGTTTTTTGCCAAGAGGTTGAGAGCTATGGTGAGAACTGAATTTACTAAATGATACCCATTTACGTTTCAGTCTTCCTGTCTTTCACAAAACAGCTGATTTGACATAGTGGTATGTTGCTCTGACTGTAGTGCACAGAGTCCTGGGTTCAAGACTTGGCAGTGAAATGCATAGTGGTAGCGCAGCATTTTATTCTAGCAACTTTCCGTGTTTTTTTTTTGTGCTAAGAGTTTGAGAGCTATGGTGGGAAATGAATTCACTGAATATGTTTGGGGGCTGTATTTCCCCATTATTGGCTTTGTCCATGTGTTTTGTGCTAAGAGGTTGAGAGCTATGGTGAGAACTGTATTCACTAAATGATAGCCATTAAATTTTCAGTCTTCCTGTCTTTCACAAAACAGCTGATTTGGCATAGTGGTATATTGCTTTGACTGTAGTGCACATGGTCCTGGTTTTAAGACTTGACAGTGAAATGCATGGTGGAACACAGCATTTTATTCTAGCAACTTTCCAAGGTTATACAAGCAATGTTTAAAATGTGTCCCTGGTTTTTGGTCTTTTGTCCCCCCCAAAAAACATTTTTGGCTTGTTCCAGATTTCTTGTGCTCATGTGCTGCAAAGTTGAGAGATACATTTGAGTGTTGAGTGGATTTTACAAGAAGCTAAGAGCTTCAAGGGGAGGATAATTTTAGTGCTTCTTATGCTGAGTAAGCTTGCATTGTTACTAGCACAACAGGTAGTGTACTTGCTTTCAATGCAGAAGGCTGTGGGTTCTACTCCCACAGTATGTAGATGCATTGCTAATAATGTACTGTGTTGTGCTTCTAAAGGGGGTGGGTGTTGCAGTCCTGAGAATGTCCTCTTTGTCAGAGATACCTAGTAAGTATGAACCTGTTATCAGTTTGCCATCCATTCTCTATTGCAATATTACTAGCTGTTCATTTAACCAGCACTTTATTTGTAGATGAAACAATGAAATATAAAGGTTTTTTGCTAGCAGCAACCTCTTCATTACTTACAGATCTCTTTAATGTGGAAGTGTTTAGATTACTTTTACTTCTGCAGAGATTGTGCATATTTACTGATACTGGTGGATTGTAGAAGTTTGAGTAGACTTTTATGATGGACATTTTCTGAATTTGGTAGTTTTGTCATTTCAGGTGCATGCATTTTTTTCATTGTTTACTGGAAAAATGTTCAGAACAGTAAATTTAAAATGACTTCTAACAACTGTACTGTATTATACATGGAATATAATTTAATACAATCTGGAAGGTGTATCAAAGAACTCATGTATGTTTCGTGTGCAGGGGCCTATGATTTGAAAACAGCCCAACATTAATCTTTATCTGCCACTGGCCAGATGTATTTTCTTTGAACGTGGGTCTCAATGCTGTTTCAATGAATGTAAGTTTCAAGGGCAGGGAAGTTTTAATGCTAAGTCTATTTTCAGTGTGAGACCGCATTGCTTTGTTTAACAGATGTCTATTAGTGTTTGTGCTGTAAAATGTAAAATAAAACTTTTAAATGAAATCCAAATCATTGTAGAAGTAAAGCAGTATGCACATTACAGTGTTTATGGTAAATGGGGTGAAATAGCCAAGTAATGGGATATTGGAATGGCTGCACTGGGGGAGGCCTCCATTTGACCATGATTTTATGAGGGAGGAATGGCAGCAAACTCAAGGACAGCACCAGCTGAACTTTAACTCTCAACTGTCCAGATTTTCATAGAATGAATAGATTTTTACTTTTTAGTTTTGGTTTGTTCCTCATAAAATTTGTGGTTTTCTGACAAATCATTTAGGAATGACGTCACTAAATAATGACAGACATTGAGTTTCAGACTTCATACCCTTCAGAAAAATGCATGCTAAAGCAAGATATGTTATTTTATCAACTGTCTAATTTATACAACAGCAATTTTAGTACTGTCTGTACGTTCCTCCAATATATTTGGCCTTGTCCAGATTTCTTGTGTTAAGAGGTTGGGAGGTACGCGTAAATAAATCACTTTATAGAATTAGGTATATCCAAACCTCTCAACTGTCTCTCACTTTGGCTCAAAATGTTGCTCTTCCCCTAATAATCCCTCCACAAAATGGCAGTTTTGGAAGAAAATGTGGAGGGTTTCCAAGTAAGAAATAATTGTAATGATCATAGTTATAGATTACTTTTATTTCAGAAATGCATGTAGATTATCTTATTTTGTTAGCTGCTTACCTTAACAGTACTAATATTAAAAAGTGTCCCTTCTTTGACAGGTCCCCAGCTGTATTGTGTGGCTATTTTATATTTTTGCATCACATTTTTGGTCTGTTTTTCATAAAATTATGGTTTTCTGGCAAATTAGTGGCAAATAATTGAAGATTGAAGTTAGAAAATAATGACAGACATTTGAGTTTCAGATTTCATACCCTTCAGAAAATTCATACTAATGCAAGACTGTTAAATAAAAACAAATGATAACAACACAGGAGGCTCAGATGCAAAAGTTTACTAGTGTACACCAGGAGGCAAAAAACCATACAAGTACAGAGTTTTGTCTGACATGATGCAGGAAATACACAATTTTATATAGTCTTACATTCAGGCTGTGCCCACCTTACTGACGTGGTTAGTCACAGGGCACCTACATCACTATGGTCTACAATATTCTATTCATAAGAAAAAGCTGATGTTATACATTTTAAAAGTTTTCCCATGGGAATAATACAGCCTTGCAAAGCACCTGGTTCGTTATAATGTCTTTCTGTAAATGTTACTCTTCCAAGGTCTCAGGCTTGCTTGAATACAATAGTCGGTTCACTCTTGTAATATACTTCTTTGTTCTTCTTGCAACTTTTACTTTAGCAGCTGTGTCTTATCTCTGATACATTCACAAGGTCAATTATCTCAGAGGAAGGAATAAGAATATTCAATGCTTTATACATTTAATTTTCCTGACCCAGCAGATAATCATTAGTGAAAAACATAAGCTTGCTGAGCTGGCTACTGCCAGGGTCAGAGTTCAAATACACTGCAGCTCCAAAGCTTCAAGCAATTACATGTAAAATCATTCTTACTGCCATATTGTAAATAGAATAAAATGCATTATATACTATTTGCTTTTAAACTAGCACTTTATACATGTTCAAATACATATTTTTCTAACATTTTCCTCCCTTTTAATACTTTTTATTCTATTCAGAAACATAAACAATGTTATATCATCTCCTAGCCTTCTCCTTTAAGGACTTTTAACTAGGCAAGTCATTTAGTTTATAATTGGAAAAGTTTCGTCTGGAATCAATAGTTCCAATTCAATGTCTTGGTACAAAGTTTCAGTTACAGATATATCAACAAAATCTTTGACTAATCTTTTCATACAGGGGATCCCACAACAGACACATGCTCCTAATAGGAGCAGACCAACACAAATAGCAATCAAAATATTCATTAGGATAGAACCCCACCCACCAAACAGACTCTGGAAAAAGTTCATCAGTGGGTTTGGGCCTGGTTCAGTCATGGCCGATACCTGCTGTATTACCTCTAGGTGATCATTAATCAAGAGCCATTCGATTTTGTAGCACAACAGTTCTCATTGCATTCAGTTTATCAGTCACTAGTTTGAGAGCAGAAAAAGTTGCGTTACTCATTACTTCGAGAAGCTTCAACAGTTTTCTCAACTCCCAGATCGATTTGACTGCTCCATATGCTGGAAATATTCCAGCCCAGGATATAACACTGTCTCTCAAGTCCATATGAGTCAATTTTTCTTTATCTTTCACAGAATGATGGTTCTTTCAACCAGCTTCAATTTTTCCCGTTGGATTTACAGGTTTTCCGATTGGATCTTCAGGTTTTCAGGCTACATCTCTTACATTTCGTATCTTACCTAGAGGTAATTCTGCAGTATGCCTTATAGCCGGAACCAGATAACCCAAAAAACAACTGCCGGACCAATTCTCAGGTAGCCATTTGTATGCTTTTTTCCCACAAATAAAATAACAGTTTTCTACTTTGGTACTGATGCGGGTTAGTTCTGAATGAAACATTTTCTTGTCTATAACAGACAATTGTTTATGCAAGACAGGATTTCTCTGCACTTCACTTAATGTTGTTTTTATTAAGCTCAAATATGAATCATAATTTGCGTTACAAATAGTGCTTTTATCTTTAGTTTTAATATAGCATTTATAAGATATAGTTATGTTACAGTTACTTCAACCCACTTGGAGTGTATCATTCTTATAGAAACATACAATTCCCCTCTGTGTAATAGGCAAATACAATGCAATTTTGTCCTGTGATCTTACAGAACCTGTATCAAAAAGTAAATTTTCCCAAGTCTCATTTATCCCCAAGGGGACAGCGGACATCAACAGTCCTCCATATGCTGTTGGTATGGTAGTACAAACCCAGCAATTTGAAATGTTCATAGTCTCTACATATACACGCTTCATAGCTAGGTATGTGTTAAAGTTTGGATGCCAGTCTATAGACAGTTCATCACGTTTCTCCACTTTCACTTGTGTGGTTATATGTAGGAAGAACCACAACAAAAGGAAAGTCATCACAATCATAGTCAATAAATGCATAGTTAGCAAGATGATTAAACAATATCTTTGGGTTGATCTGTATTTTTACTCATTTCGCTCTTGGCCATCCTGCCTTTGTTGTGTGTCAGTCACAAAATGTTTATCAAGCTGAAAATTCTTTACCAGTTTACAGTGCGTCAGGTGGACCCAGGACGACCTCTCAGCAACTTTGACTGCAGTAGGCGTCGCCAACAGTACCTGGTACGGTCCTTCCCACTTTGGACTCGCCCAATTCTTCCTCTTCGTGACCTTCAACCAAACCCAGGACCCTGGGGTCAGCACTGCTTCCAACGGTCTGGTCTGTCTTTTATCTGAAAAAGAGTTCAACTGCAAAACAGTTTTATTAGTTAACAGTTTCCTCATATAACTAGCTAATGTCAGCCTCTAATTCTGCAGGCATGAGAGCTTTCCACTGTGGCACATAATATGCCCTTCCAAATATCACTTCAAAGGGGGTCAAACCCTTTACATTTGGAACTGTTCTCATGCTCAGCAGTGCCAAAGGCAAACAGCAAATCCTATTCTTCTGTGTATCATCTACTAACTTCCTCAATTTGTTTTTTAGAATTCCATTGTACCTTTCCACCAGTCCTGCAGACTGTGGGTGGTAAGCACAATGATTTTTCAAGGAGATCCCAAAGAATCTCCCAAGTTGGTAAATCGTCTGATTCACAAAATGTGTCCCATTGTCACTATAGATTCTTTCCGGTATGCCAAATCTAGGAATTATTTCTTTTATTAGGGCCTTTGCCACTGTTGCTGCATCCGGATTTTTAGTTGGAAAAGCTTCTTCCCATTTGGAAAACATGTCTATAATTACTAAACAGTATTTTTTCCCTTCACATTTGTTCAGTTCTATGAAATCCATACAGATAGTATGGCACGGATATGGTGGTATAGGAAAACTCACTTGCTTGGGTTTGAATGCTCCTTGTGCATGATGTTTATTACAGACATGGCATGCTGCACAAAATTTTTGTGTGAAGTTTATGAATCCATATGTTTGGAATATTCGATTTACTAACTGTACCATCCCCCCTGTTGAGACATGGCACTGCCCATGGCTCAACAAAGCTGCATATCTAAATAAATTAGACGGCAATATTGTTTTTTTTCTCTTTGGAGATATACAGTCCATTTTCGAGGATTGCACCTCGTTTCTCCCATTTTTGTTTCTCAGCTTTTGTAGTTAATGTCTGCATTGTTTTTAACATTTCTAAATCTAAAATCTCAGAGGGTTGTAATTCCTCGGTTAAAAGTAAAATTTCTGAGTCTGAGGCTGCTTGCTTTGCAGCTGCATCAGCTTTGCATTTCCTTTTGAAATTGCATCCTGTTGTTTTATATGAGCTAAACATTTACAAATAGCTACTTTAGTAGGTAACTGAATGGAATCTAACAAGTTCAAAATAAGTTGCGCATGATTAATCGGTTTGCCAGTAGATATTATCATTCCCCTATTTTTCCATTGCTGTGCGAAAACATGCACTGTAGAGAAAGCATACTGACTGTCAGTATATATGTTCACACATTTATCTTTCGCTAGAGTACAAGCCCGTGTTAAGGCTATCAGTTCTGCTGCTTGAGAAGACAGGTTATGCTGTAAGGGTTGGGCTTCTAAAATCTCTGTATCTGTGACTACTGCATACCCTACTAGATTTTTCCCTGTAGGACCCTTTCTGCATGAACCGTCCACATAAAATGTCACCTCGGCATTATCCAAGGGCATATCAGTAAGGTCTTGTCTGGGCAAAGTTATTTGCTCAATTTCCTGCAGGCAACTGTGCGGTGTGCCATCCACAGGAGTTGGAAGTAACGTTGATGGATTTAATGTTGTACAACGTTCAATTACCATATGAGGTTGGCTCAGCAATATGGTCATACATGAAAGATGTCTAGCAGGAGATAGATATGCTATTTTCTCTTGCAGTAAAATTATCGCGACTGCATGAGGCACTCTCAATGTGAGAGGGTGGAATAACACCACTGAGGCCGAAGCCTGTACTGCCATTGCAGCTGCGACTACTGCTTGCACACAGTGAGGCAATGATCGTGCCACTGGATCTAACTGTGATGAATAGTAAGCTATGGGGCGTTGCTTATCCCCATGCTGTTGCGTCAAAACTGACGTCATGTATCCCTGCTTACAATCTATGGTCTGAAAAAATCTTTTGTGGTAATTTGGAAGTCCTAAAACTAGTGATGAAGCTATCAATTGTTTTAGTCTGCAGAAAGCTGCTTCTGCTTCAGGTGTCCATTGTAATACATCTTGTGCTGCCATTGGTGTTTTATATATTAAATCAGCCAGTGGAGCAGATTCTAAAGCATAGTTTGATATCCAGCTACGACAACAATTAGTCGATCCCAAGAAGGACATCATTTCCTTCTTGGTTGCTGGTTTGGGTGCCTGTAAAATCGCTGTTTTTCTGTCTTCGTCTAATATTCTACCTTCATTGGATATTACATATCCTAGGTATCTAACCTGTTTTCTCCAAAGTTGTAACTTACTTTTGTTCACTTTGTGTCCTTGTGCTGCTAAAAATTTCAATAATGCTATCGTATCTTCCCTGCATTGATGCTGGGTAGGGGCTGCTAGCAAGATGTCATCTACATAAAGTAGAATCTGACTACCTCCTGGTGGAGTAAACCCTGCCAGGTTGCTTGCCATTTCTTGTGCAAATATCGTTGGACTTTCACAATATCCCTGCGGTAGCCGAGTATAGGTATATCTTTTACCCTGAAATGTAAATGCAAACCAATACTGGCTATCAGGATGTATAGGTATTGAAAAGAAAGTATTGCTTATATCTACCACAGTAAAATATTTTTGTTGTGGTTTTAAATCATTCAACAAGGTGTGTGGGTCTGGCACCGTAGGTGCTCTGGGTATTATTGCATTGTTTACAGCTTGTAAATCCTGTACCATCCGCCATTCCCCGTTTGCTTTTTTAACAGGAAATAGAGGGGTGTTACACGGTGAATCAAGAGATTCTACCAGTACTCCTTCCTTGAGTAATGCTGCTATTATAGGCTTGATTCCTTGCTCTGCATCTTACCTCAAGGGGTATTGTCTTTTTTGTGGTCTAAATGCTGATTTTGGTGTAATAGTTACTGGTCCTGCTGTTTGAATAAGTCCTACATCTGATTTACCTGTTGACCAAAGAATATCTGGTATATCACACAAGGCTTTTTCTTCTTCTTCTAATAAGAATGCTAATCAGCTGTCTTCACTAGTTTGTAAGTGTACAGCTGGATGTGTTTGTGTTAGCCAATTCAATTTCTGTTTTTGTATTCCCTGTTCTGATAATTCTAAATCAGTTTGTTTTTCCCATCTTGTTACTTTTTCTCCTAAGTCTGCCCATCTCACATCCTTATTCTTTGTCAAGCTGACATGTGGTAGTCTATTAGATTTGTACAGTGTCATGAATTCCTGAGGTAGTGAACAGCTTACCACACTGTTTCCCTCAGTATCCCAATACAAGGTTCGTAATACTAATCTGTTAGCAGGATTTTTGAACAACTCTTGCTCATATTCTTTATCAGGTCCTGGCATGCTACAGTAGTATAGAGTACAATGTAACAAATGCTGTTGGTCAGTGTTAAGGGAGGGTGCCTTACTGATGGCTACATTCATCAGTTCTCCGGTTACTGCCCCTGGACCAGTCGTAACTAGGTCCTGGCTGTACCAGTAAAAGGTTTCACCCTCCAGTCGCACCACAAAAGTATCCATTTGTCTTTGTGCTTCCATACCCTGCATAGTGGGAACTACCGCTATGCCAAATATCTGCATAAGATCTCTTCCCAGTAAGTTTACTGGACATTTTGCAGAAACTACAATTTTACTTTTCTGAGTCATGCCTGAAACAGGGTCAGTTATTGCTATATCATGGGAGAGTGGCTCCCTATATAGCTGTCTATTTGCTGCTTTCACTAGTATATAGTCAGGTGATTCAGAATATTCTGGTAACTTTGAAGGGTGTATCAAAGTTCGTGACGCTCCTGAGTCGCACAAGAATTTCACTTCCCTTCCTTCCACCAGAAGTGTAACTTCCGGTTTTGTGTCTGCCAAATAGAGCTCTAAGCTCAGTAATGCCAAATCTAAAATTTCATTTTCTTCATCCTCTACATTTGCTTGTACTTCCTCTGTTCCTTCCACTACATTTACATTTGCCCTTTGTTTGTTTTCCTTCCCTGATGATTTCTGATTTTCATCACTATCATATAGTCAGTCCTCATCACCTTTATTTTCTGTAGTCACCTTTTATTTAGCCTGCAATCCCTTGCTAAATGTCCTTTCTTGCCGCACTTAAAGCACTCACCTTTCTTTTTTCTCTCTTCAAAATCTTCTGACCTTTTGTCAGATTGTCTATTTCCCTGGGTATTTTTCTTACCCTTTTTACCTGACTGTACTACAAAGACCTCTGCTCCGTCTTCAGCTGTGAAGACCTGTGTCTTCTTTTTTTTACTATTAAAGTGTCTTTCAGCATGTCTGGCATATTCAAGTAAGGCTTGTAGCCTACTTGTTCGATGATCTATCATATGCTTTGTAATAAAGCTACTGATAGGTGCAATGCAACCTTTCAAAAACGCATTTTTCAGTTGCTGTTCATACGAGGTATCATGTGTCTGATTTTCAGGAATAGCCATACCACTATGGTTATTGAAACATTCCAATAATCTACCATAGTACCCATCTACAGTTTCATTCTCTTGCTGTATGCATTAATTAATGCAAGTCCAATCTGCTCTAGGTTTCCATTTTTCAGAAATTCGGTCTGTAAGACCTTTGACTCTGTTGTCTAATTCTGCGTCACTATGTGGGAGTGGTTTTAGCTCTGCATTACGAGGATTCCAGGTGCCACAAATCATGTGCCAGTCTGGACCCACAATCTGTCTAACTACCTTTTCTACTTCTTCCCCATTCAAGTGGTAACTTAATCTCATACCTTGTAAATCTGGGCGATATGATGAAGTATAACACCCATTTGCCTCTTTTGTTATTTGCTGTTTTTCATTGGAAAAATGTGTCTTTTACTCCCATAGTGACCTCTTTAATTAGTTTTCCATGATAGTTCCATTCTGTCATCTTATTTTAATACTTACATATTAGACATCTCTTACAAGTTTTGCACACTTGATTTGCTTAAGCTTCTTGCATCAAACAGTAGCGCACGGTATATTGTTATTTTAGTTGCGCTCGATGTATTGCTATTGTGCACCGTAAATAAGTAATCAGAATTAGGCTATGGAATGTTTTATATTTTTAATTGTTCCTTAAATTGTTTTTTAATCTTATTTAACTTGAATCAAAATAATTTTTAAAATTTAATTATTTAATAAAAATCTTTTATATTCTCTTAATTTAGTTTTTAATTAATGGTCAAGAAATCATGATGAATTAATAGAAGCGCTTCATCTTAAATATAACAGAGAATTGCAGTAGATGGTGACTGGATAAGAAACAAGTAAGCACTAAAATTGCATTTCGAGCTGACAAACAGAAACGCATTATTTACTTGTCAGAAACATTTTACTATCTTATGTATTGTTAATAGAAGTTACTGATATTTGTTAGAATGATGTGGTAACCAATGTATATTACCCCATTATACTTTTGAGATTTGATGTTCCTAAGGAATATGAATATAAATATAAAACACATTGGGTATGTAATATGTCCGGTGAACCTTTAGTAGGGTACGGACTTTACATTGTCAGAGTGTAGTCACTTTAAGAGTCTGACTGCTTAATTAGTGTGTTAATTGATTTAGTGCTTCTATTATTGTTTTATTTGCCCGCCAAAATTTCATATATATAGATGTGTATTTTTCACTGTTAATTGTATCTGAAGAAGCGTAGTTAACCTACGTGAAAGCGCTCATTCCTTGTTTCCAATAAAGAAGTTTTGATTAGAAGACGGAGTTTTTTCCTGTGGTGATTCCTTCTGTTCTTATTGTTATCGTTACCTTGTAAATCTTGTAAAAACTTTGTGTAATTAACTTTTGGATGAGGGATTCCCTCTGTAGCTTTCCGAATATCTTCCGGTGTTCATGGTCTATATACAAGAAGAGTTGGGTCCTGCCATTCCTGTCCTGCCTGAGGATTTGGTACCTCGATCAGTGGACAGATTTCTTCCTCACTCTCTTCTAGTGTGCTTCTCCCTATTTGATATAAGTCTGTGTCCCCAAGTGTTTTACGTGTCCGGGACCTAGTTTCAATAGGATCTCTAACAAATGGTTTTAGTACTCTTGTAACTTCAGGATAACGTGGAGGTGGACCAGCTTGTCCTCCTGCTTCATATCCTGAAAAAGGCATTGGAGGGGGCGGAGGGGGAGGGGCCATCGCTATTACTGTATTATTATCCTCTTTGTCTAAAAATAATGTTTTTGCATTTTTAGTTTTCTGTTCCCTTCGGTTTACTTCCTCAATCCACCTGTGTGCCTGAGGAAATGCCTAATTGTTGTTGTTTTTTTGCCTGACCTTCTGTGTCAGATTTAAGCTGTTTTAAAAGTTTAACTAATGAAATCTTGTTTAATTTACCATCAAATCCGTATTTATTAACCCATTTTGTATAATACCTTACATTATCAGTCCGTTGTAATTGCATATATTTTACGTCATCAGTTAGGGGCGGATCTCGCGATTTTTTAGTGCACTGATTTCCCATTCTAAAAAAAAATGTTACGTAACCCTTTTCACCACATGGTATTTCAGTTCCTTACACAGTTTATCTAGAATAACTGCCTACCTTATTCTGTTTCCCTGATCTCTGACAAAATATACAGTAATTTCCTTTTGTCCCTGATCTGTATAACAAATCTTTGACAATGACATTTACGGTAACCTAGTCCCTGATCTAAAACAGAAAAAAGGCAAATATTTTCCTACCTGAGCCTCCTGGGTCGACCAGTTCGAGACCGCTCTTCAGCCGCAGATCAGAAAGTGGCCAGCCTCTCAAGACGACAATTCAGTTGGAGGTCTTTGTGTTTCAAGAAGAACCCTTTTGGTAACTTCTCCTGCGCAGTATTCAACCACCGATACACTCTGATCTGCAGCTTACCAAGGGAATTCCAGTTCAAGGAGGACCAAACTGTTAAATAAAAACAAATGATAACAACACAGGAGGCTCAGATGCAAAAGTTTACTAGTGTACACCAGGAGGCAAAAAACCATACAAGTACAGAGTTTTGTCTGACATGATGCAGGAAATACACAATTTTATATAGTCTTACATTCAGGCTGTGCCCACCTTACTGACGTGGTTAGTCACAGGGCACCTACATCACTATGGTCTACAATATTCTATTCATAAGAAAAAGCTGATGTTATACATTTTAAAAGTTTTCCCATGGGAATAATACAGCCTTGCAAAGCACCTGGTTTGTTATAATGTCTTTCTGTAAATGTTACTCTTCCAAGGTCTCAGGCTTGCTTGAATACAATAGTCGGTTCACTCTTGTAATATACTTCTTTGTTCTTCTTGCAACTTTTACTTTAGCAGCTGTGTCTTATCTCTGATACATTCACAAGGTCAATTATCTCAGAGGAAGGAATAAGAATATTCAATGCTTTATACATTTAATTTTCCTGACCCAGCAGATAATCATTAGTGAAAAACATAAGCTTGCTGAGCTGGCTACTGCCAGGGTCAGAGTTCAAATACACTGCAGCTCCAAAGCTTCAAGCAATTACATGTAAAATCATTCTTATTGCCATATTGTAAATAGAATAAAATGCATTATATACTATTTGCTTTTAAACTAGCACTTTATACATGTTCAAATACATATTTTTCTAACAAAGACCTACTATTCTATTATCATTCTAAGAGCAATATTTAAAAATTATCCTTATTTTTGGGCCTTTGTCCCACTTCTATTTATGGCTTTGTTCAGATTTCTTGCTCTGAGGTTTAGAGGTATGACAAATGTGTCAGGGCCATCACCGTCAGCTAGAGACATTTCAAATTGTGTCATGCTTGTTGAAACCCACTCCCACATGTAGTGACTCTGGATGTGTCCAAGCAAAGCAAGGAGCAGTTTCTCAGTGTAAGTGTGCAGAGTATCCCACCATCCAAGGTAGACACAAGTACTATAGTGGCTTTTCATCTGTCCTTGATTTTGCAGAATGTTCTTTTTTTGTCATATTTTTATACTGTTGATTTATGCTTCTTCTTATTCAGAAAATGCATGTTGTTGCACTGCCTGTTGCTCTCTGTTTAAGTAGCAAGGCTTTAATGACCATCAGATAAGCTTGTCTGAGATTGTAAGATACAAGTAAGCTTTAATAAGCATATTGTTAAAGGATTACCAACATTGAAAGCATTTTTGTTGTTGCCATGCAGAGAATATTTACATAACTAGATAACGTATAAGCCTTAGTTATTGAAATGCATATGACAGTATTTGTAATAAAGGACAGGATTACAGTATTTTCAGAAGCTCACTATATTTGTTGGAGACTTGCAGTCATCTTTGCAGGCTTTACCAGGAAACTAAACATAATGCCAATCTATCATGTGTGGTCCATAACCTGTGCAGTAATCCTTTAAGAAATGTATCTTGACCTTGTTTCTTGTTTGCTGTTCATTTTTTACTTGTTTCATGGGAAAAACACAATCAAAGTAGATAGTTGTTGTCAGGCAGCAGGTCTTTTTTTGGATAAGAAACATTTTTACTAGTGCGGGTATCAAAGAGATTGTTATTTTCAGCATGTTACTTGGTACTTTTATAAAGCTGAATATAAATTATAATTAGAACTACAGTGCAAAGAGAAGTGGTTTGAGTTGAGTGCTGCTTTTTTTATACTTGATTTTGACTGGCATTCCAGTAATGTATATAAAAAATTATTTATTTTTTCATGCCTCACAACCTTTTTGTTTCCATCTAGATATTAAGTAAGCTGTCATGTAGCCAATGAATTGAAATAGTTTTTTCTTCTGCACTTCATTTGGTCTTGATTGGACTCTCATAATGACGGTTTGGCACCCAGGGCAGTGTATTTAAAGTCCCAGTTTTTGTGGTTTTGAGAATAGCCCCCGCACTTTCTAGTTGGTCACACCCCTTCCCATTGGCCCCACCCATTCATCTGTCTCCTGCAGCCCCCCTTTGATTTGAAGTCACCAGCCACCACTGGTGTAAATTAATAAATCTACAACATCAGTCTTATTTGTCTGGGTGCTCTTAAGCAGATTTCACTTTAAAGGTCATCAGTTTCATCAACAGAGTGCTAGAAAGATGCTACTTAGTGAAGGCATTTCCTTGCTTCACTCAAAAGATATGCAATAATTTAGACTAGGTGCGTTTATGCAATATGTCATTTTGTTTAAACAGCTTTGTTTGATTTCTACCTTACTTTTCTTACTGTTTTGTTCTCTGTGATTTGTGCATGCATTTATGCTGCATTTTAAGATGTTCAACTGACATTAAAGATAATTTACTTTTTGACAAAGGCAGCAAAGTGCATTAAAATTAGTTATATGTAAGTGTATGACAGTTTATCAGTTGCTATACTGATCGTGGCTTATTACTTCCCTGCAGCATCAGATTATAAAAAGGTGATAGTGGAAAAAAGATGTATTTAAATACTCTCAGCACAGACAGCATATTTGAAAATCTGAGCTAATCAGGCTGCATGGCTGAAAATCTCTTGATCTCTGATTTGATACTTTGTATGTGCTCACAGGTTACCTTTACAGGGCTGGTTAAATTGATTTTCAGTTTGAACATTTTGGGCATGAATTATATGCATAACTTATTTAATTTGTTGGCTAGGCAGATATAGAATTGAACCTGGGAACACTATTATTATATCAGTATAAAGTAGCTAGAATGAGTTTTCAAAGTTAGTTACAGCTTTGTCACTGCATACATTTTTTTTATTCAGATTTTTGAAATAAATGATGTAATTGTGAATCTTCCTCTTCACCGAAGTGTAAAGCAAAGGTTGAGTACAATTCCTGTTGAAGGAGTACTCCTAAAAGTGTAAGATTTGGAGAGTCATCTGGGTAATTATGTTTCAGCAGGTCTCAAAAGGTCAAATAAGAATGACTCCAGGCTCTAGTATACTTGTTTCAGGGCATCATAACTGGCTATGTTGCAGATGTTGTGTTTCCAGTTTTGACCTTTGGCGATTCAGAGAACATGGAAAAAATTAATTTTATTTTTGTTTTTTTCTACCTTGTCTCTTGTTGGTAAATATAGAAATGGGGGGATGACCCCAAAGAAGAGGTACAAGAAGCTTGCCTTCTACAAAAATAAATGTTTAGAAGTCTTTGATGACACTTTTAGTGTTGCAATATGAAAATGTGATTTTGAGTATGGCTAGACTTTTCCTTGGTAATCACATCAACTAAATGAGATACAATTAATTATAATGGGAATATATATACCTAGTTCACTTTCATAGGAAGTTACTAGGCTATTGGCCTTATAGGCCTAGCCAAGAGTTTAGCCCATGTTTAGACATGTCAGCACCTGATGCCCCTGTCCAGCAGGGACACGGGTGGAATCCCTAAGGTGTATTTTCTGTTTCCCATTTAGTTATCCAGGTTGAGCTTTAAAAGAGGTAAACAGGTACTCTGCTTGATGTGGAGAGGGAGTCTCTTCCACAGATGGGGGAGTCTCTGGGGCACAAATCTGTCGCACCAACAAGTCCTGTTGATGTCACAGACTAGGTTGAAGCCACGCATGCAGGTCACTCGAATGGAGCTTGACTTATGGATACTTATGGATATGCAGCAGTCCCATCAAGGTGGGGTCCAAGATTGTCTTGTATGCCAGACAGAAATCACCTCTGAGAAGTCTGTATGAAACTGAATAGAGGGATAGTTCTTTTAGCCTATCTGTGTATGGTAGATGTTTGAGGCCCTGGAGTCTCCTGTAAGGAACCTCTGTGGTCTCTCCAGCTGCTACATGTGCTTTGCAAGGTACATGCCGAAAGGGGCATTGTATTCAATAATGGACCTTATAAGGGAAGAATACAGGGGTGCTATGACCTCCTTGTCTCTGGATGAGATATCCTTACTTATGAGGTGGGCCATGTAGAAGGCTTTATGTACAATGGAAGCAACTTGGTGGTCAAAACTCAGGTTGCTGTCAACCTGGGTGCCCAAATCCCTCACAACTGATTGCATACTTAGGACGTTGTTATTAATGTGATAATTTGTAGAAATGTCAGTCTCCCCAAAGGGGATGATGATGCATTTTTTGGTATTCAGCTTGAGGCCACGGTCCTGGCACCAATGATTTGTCTGGGTGAGACCATCTTGGAGGATGCCTACACCACTATTGGAATTGATGACAGCACCCAGCTTGCAATCATCTGCAAACTTGGTCAACCATAGCCCATTGCTTTGGCCTGTACCTCAGAAAAGTATAGCACAAATAACAGAGGCCCCAAGACTTTCATTTCATTACTAGAGAGAGCACTGACCTGCCTGATGTTACCAATTAACATACAATCCCTTCCAAGCCTAGACCAGTTGATTGACTTTCTGGAAGGTGGTCAGTGATGTTTCTTTTGTTTTTCATACTTTCATCATTAACAGCTTAGTTAACCTTACTTTAGGCAACATGCTGAAAAGGACTTCTGTAGTAAGTGCAATGGAAATATTCCATGAAAGTCTGCTGTAATGATGAGGCTTCACAACCATATAATGATTGGTAGGAAATAACAATGCCACTTGATGGCAAGCAGAACTATTTTTAACACTGCTGACATGTTAAATGCCCTGTCATTGATTTAAATTATAGCTCTGCAATACAAAACAGTTGTGTTAACACAGGTTTTCAATAGAGTGCAGGTGCAATGCAATTTCCTAGGTGGGAGACATTATGTTTACCTATTATATGTGCAGAGTAAACAAGCAGCATGCAGTGAAACTATAAACATACTTGAAATCACATTCAGCAGAAAAGAGAAATGTCTGTGTCCTAAAGAGAATCCTTTTTTCCCCTCTTCCTTCTGTCTGTTGATTTATTTACATTTAATCTGCATATGAAAAAAATCATTACTTGTATATCCTTACAGTACTACATGTATACACTTCAGATTTAGTACAAGTTATTTTATATATCTGATTATTTGGCTTATATGTATTTAATTTCAGTTAATTTGAACTACATGTATCATGTATTTAAGTATATTTTTTATCCTTGTTTCTTTATATGAAATAGTTACAACACTCAATACATTGTATTTACTCTGTTTTTTTTTAAATGCACGTTTTTGTCTGTACTTTGTATTTGTTCATTGGGCCAAGGTCATGGCTGGAAAGGCTCCAAGAACCATCCCACTTACACATTTAACAGATGTTAAATAAAATAATCAGTCTTGGAGACAGGTGAGTATAGCGGCTGTGTATGTTGGTCTGCATAGCTGGAAATATACATGTGAATTATGTACTGTCCCACCACATAAGGAATTTCTTGTATTACAAATGAAATCTATAGTTCCTGGTTACATCAATGAATTGCTTTTTAACATTTCAGACTTCATAATGCTTAAACTATATTTATCACTATTTCATTTAGTAATGTATGATCATATACAGAGGCAGGGTCTATATCAGAAGCTCAAGTTTTCAGAAACTCAAAATTCATATTGAAGAGATGATATGACTGACTTTCCGAAAACATGAACTTTGGAAAACAACAAACATCTATGTTTTTCTACATTTTTGCAGGGGGGCAAGCCCCCTGCACCACTTATGTGGGGGCAGCACCCCCCACACCTCCTGCATACTATATATACCAACTCTTAGATCACACTAGAAAAGGGAAAATTCCCCAATCCTCACCATACCACAATCTCCATTCAAATGCTTTGAGTTTTCAGAAAATTGATCATATGGTCTCGACCATATCAGATTTGAGTTTCAGAAAACTTGAGCTTTTGATAGGGACCCAGAGGCAGATGTATATCTCTAAGAGGAAGCAGTTTTAGGTATAAAATTTCACAGAACAAGTGTTCCAGAGAGACTTTTTAAAAAGTGTAAGCTAGTGTTTAGTATTGACAAGACAGACACTTGTATGTATCATGTAAATCACTTCTGCTAGAAATGAAAACACACTGAAATCTGTAAAAATAAACTAAAGATATAAAGCAAGATAATTAAGATTCGAATATAACTACATGCTAATAACATACTTATTTGGAAACAATACCTTACATTTCCTGCAGACATCTGAGTACCACGTTATCACTTTCCGGTTTCATGCAGCATTTTGTAAAATAATGATCTTCTTGGTTTCTCATTTATTATTAAATATGTCATTAAAAAAGACCCAAGCTATACCACTTCTAATTTCAGAGAGAAAGTGAAATGTCTTTCTTGATGCAAACCTGCACATAAATACAATACAATACATTTTAAAGCAACTCATTTTTATACAAACACTTGAGACTGTTATTTGCTCCAAAAAATCCTAATTGCATAATTAATACTAATCATACCTGGATGTGGTCTTCTATACAGTAGAGCACCCAGCTGGGGAAGTACAAATCCAGTCCTCATTAATGAGAATGATTATATACACTATAGTGCTAATTTTAAGGTATTCTCTCTGCTGAAATACCCACATTGCTATTATCAAGATCTTTTTGTGGAGTCATTAAGCATTGTACTTCTGTAAAATGCTGCAATATAGTACACTAAATCCAGAAAAATCTTGTTTTTATAGTAGGGAATAATATACTAGTTGAAGATATTTCTGATTAGCCTCAATAAACTGCATGTGGAATAGAAAACAGTGTATTACTTGCCTTTTTTCTCAAATATGCAGTATTTCTATACTAAGCAAATAATACTGGCATCTTCCTTTCTTAACTCTAACATAACTGAAATAACACCAAATAACCACAGAGATTATATTTTAATGTAAGGCTTGTGGCTCTGATGTCATTGAAGAGATGTGACTTGTCAGTTTCTGCATATTGGTTTAATAATATCATATATTTTATAACTGTACTATAGTTAATAATCAATATTTATTTTACAAGATATCTTTTAGCATTCACATTCACTGATATTTTTTCAATATATGGAGACAAGACTTGTTTAAATACAAGCTCCTAAAGGGGTCATATATGGGATCCCAGTTTTAGACAGAATAATTTGCGATAAACCTCATTTTTTTCTGGTTCAAGAATGGCTCAGTGACAAACAGTATCTGGAATATAAAAACCTGGTGTGCATATTATACTGTCATATATTATGAGACTCTAGAAAGACTGGAAACACCTCTTTGATTCACTCAGTGTGTATACACAATTCAAATCTTTGGTTATGACAGCTTTTGTGGTACTTTTCATATAATCATAAATGAAAAGCATATTATATATGCAACTGAACTATTGCATTCCAGTAACTTATCTTATTGTTCATATAGTTATGTAAAGGAATTTATACCATTGGTTTGGCTTCCTTTTGTCCCTAGGCTAAACTTGGAATTATACAATGCCCCCTAAAGCGTGCGCTGATTGGCGCTCTGATGTACTTACATCAGAACTGGAACACCAGACAGGTGCGGAAGGGCAGCAAGCCATTATTTAAGAAAAGTAATTATTTCTTTTCTTAAATAATGGCATGCAATCCAGTTAGAGTAGGGTTATACCCAATTAACAAACAAGTAAATCAGCCAATCAGTGAATACAAGGATAAATGTGGACCTGACTATGACCTTCATACATCTGAAAGGGATCTTCACTGGTATGAACTGTAATATGGGCACTTACATTTATTGTACTAATATTTTATTCATCCAATTACAAGAGACAATTTTAAGCATTTGAATTAGGCCTGTTGTAGTACAATACATTTATCACATGTGACCACTTGGATTTTATGTAAGTATAAACACATTGTGGAAGTTTAACATAAGAATATAGTGATATGGAAAACCAGGAGATGTCTTTCTTAATGTGTTATCAAAACATCACACTTAGGGTGGCAGTGAACATACTTGACTAGTTCAGGTATTACAAGCCTTCCGTACATGTAGCAAAGAGCATGATTTGTACTCATATAGGCATAAAAATACTAAAACCTGTTTTGCACGCCTAGATTAGTCTTTTGTTGATCCTTAAACAGAAAATATAAAAACACCAATAGAGTGGATGTGTTTAAAGATTTCTTTGACAAAGGGGTTGTGTTTAAAGATTTCTTTGACAAAGGGGTGACCTTGCTGAGTGAAGTAATGTCTGCATAATAACTTATCAGTCTTTTGCATTCTGCACTAAAAAGTTAATTTGGAAATGACAAATTAGCATGTCTTTGGTTTTGTTGTTAGAATTAGTGTCAGAATTGACATGTCAACCTTAATTGCGGTAGTTAAAGTCAAATCATGGAAAACTACAGGCTATCCCATGATGCAATGGATGGATGGAGAGATGAAATCAGAGCAAAAAATAAAAGAAGGGGAGGTTTTGTTTTCAATAGAAGTCATTCTCAAGCCTTACTGGATACCTTCATGTGGTAAACCTGTTGTTTACTAAACCCCACTAATATATATTTATAATATATATTTATATATATATATATATATATATATATATATATATATATATATATATATATATAGAAGTAAAAAGGAACCATCCCAGGATAAGAAAGTGTCCAGTCTTGGCAAAGACACTAGGGACAGGGCTGGTCGAAAGACAAGTGCAAAGTCCTCTACAAATTGAATAGATATTGCTGATGTGTTAGGTCCTGATCTAACAGATGATCTAAGAGGCCCCATTATAGCAATAAAAAAACAATTGTCCACAAAATGTTAAAAAACTGACCAGCCAGGTTAGATGCCTGGAAACAGATAAACAGACATTTGAGGACAAAAAAAAGTTATGTTTTGTTTTTTCTATATAACTAAGAGTTCATGAAAAGGGATTACACTGAAAGAAAAAGTGAAAAATATCGAAGAGAAAAATAATTGAAATACAATAAATGGCAAACATAGTTGCCAGTTTAAGGTTATTAATTGCCCAAATAAGAACAAACTAATATATAGACATTGAGTGACTTGGAAAAGGAAGCAAACAATAAAGTATTAAGAGGGAAAGGTAAAAAATTCCACAGGTATCTGCAATATTAAATATAGAGGAATGGACCCAGGAAAAACGAGACCTAATATAAAGCAGTGTATACATAGACAATAAATGAGTATTAATAATAAATCAAAGTAAAACAATATTTGAAAATGCATATAATCAAAGGTGTACAGATGTGGTTAATGTTACAAAAAGGAGACTAGAAATATAATGTGGTGATAAGTAAGCAGTTTGGTAGAGAAATGGAGGACACTGCAAATAAAGTGATACTTACAAAGTGAAGGATATAAATGGGAATTGATATTCGGAGGACACTTGAGAATGGTGTTTTTTTTTAAAACAAGTACAGGTTGAAGAAGTGAGAGAAGGAAGTAGAGCAGTACATTAGTAAATAAACTGACTCTTTAATTCATTAAATTATGAAAGCAATAAAGATGTTTCACAAAACAAAATGGCACAGTCTTGCAAAAGCAACATTTGAAAGAGGAAAACTGAAGACTCGAGAAAATTTAAAACTTGAGGGGGAACGTGATATAAAAGATTAGAACAAATACTATACAACAATCTTGCAATAGATGAAGGGGCAGCAACACAACATGCAGAAAATGAAAACAAAGCTCTGTATGGAAAATTTTACAAGACTAAAATTAATACCGAAAACTGCTTTGACATCTAAGAATAAAGTTATTTCAAGCTATAAATTAACTTGTACTTCCTGTTTTAACATATAGCGTTGGGGTTATTGACTGGCCAGAAAAATTACTGGATAAGCTTGACAGGGAAACAGGAAAATTACTCCGTGCCCATCCAATGATATACAAGAACCAGTGTTTGCCAAGGTTATATATTCCTCTTTCTGAAGGAGGCATGGGCTTCCTTGAAGTTGACTTCACATATAGGTTGGTGATTGTGAGATTGCATAGGCATTTATTGGCATCATCAGATCCAAACACTGAAAGTTCTAATTGAAAGATCTAAAATGTGAACAATATAAGAATAAGATGGCCTCTTTGCTTAGGTTAATAGAAGCCTTTAGGGAAAAAAGCATACATGGAAATCTAGCCAAGTATGAATAGAAAACAGGTGGCAACAGAAAGTACAAAAAAAGCAAAAGAAATAATACAAACAACAGAATCAGGAAAGTAAGAGAGAAATGGAAAGACAGAATTATAGCAAGAAGTATAGATATCTGCTAGAACAGCCACATGTTGACAAAGAGTTGTGGTGTAATTGGCTTAGATGGGGTGAACTTAAACCAAAAGATGAAAGGTTCATTTTGGTAGCCCAGGATAATAGATCACATACTAGATGGTTCATAAACTCCATAGAAAAGGTAGGAGATACAAAGAACTAGAAACAGTTACACATCTTGTTGCAGGGTACAATACACTATTGGCTGAAGGTTTCTTATACTGAAATACATAATAATGTGGCAAGGTTGTCACACCATAGACTTCATAAACATTATAACACAGAGGTAATGTGGCAAGGTTGCCACACTGGATATTTTGTAAACATTATAACACAGAGGTAATGTGGCAAGGTTGCCACACTGTAGACTTCATAAAAATTATAACACAGAGGTAATGTGGCAAGGTTGTCACACTGGATACTTTGTAAACATTATAACACCGAGGTAATGTGGCAAGGTTGTCACACTGGATACTTTGTAAACATTATAACACAGTGGCAGCTGAAAGAGGTCAGAAACAAACCACAAAAGATTGTTGACAATGTTGAAGTAATGATCATGTAGGATCACCCCATACCAGTACCTAAGAAGGTAGAAGCAAACAGACTGGCTATTGTAGTTCAACAGAAAAAGACAGAAATAGTTTGATTATTAAAACTACTATATTCAGTAACTACAGAGTCTTATCAACTCAAAGACATAAATTTGTGAACTATCAGGACTTGTAAGCAGAAACTCGAGCGATGTGGAATAAGGATACAAATACAGTACAAGTTGTAATAGGAGCAACTGGGCTAATAACAAAGAATCTTCAAACATTTGTGAATATGCTACAATAAAAATAACCCATTCTGAAATGCAATAAGATGTCATTTTGGGTGCATTGTGGGTGCTGAGAATAGTAGTCATATCAAATGGCAAAGACTGAAGCAAAACTGATTTTACATACTTTAACCATGTCCTGATTTAAGAATGGGGTCCATTCCTGTCAAGGTATGTAAAAATATAAGCATTTAGAGAAATTAAACCTGTGAGTGTGTGTGTGTCTGTGTGTGTCTGTGTCTGTGTGTGTGTGTGAGTGAGTGTGTGTGTGTGTGTGTGTGTGTGTGTGTGTGTGTGTGTGTGTGTGTGTGTGTGTGTGTGTGTGTGTGTGTGTGTGTGTGTGTGTGTGTGTGTGTGTGTGTGTGTGTGTGTGTGTGTGTGTGTGTGTGTGTGTGTGTGTGTGTGTACACGTGAATAGCGGCAGGCTAGGCAAATGAAAAGGATGGTGATAGAGACTTATGTGAGATAGATTCTATCTTAGACTGCCATGCTAGGAAAAGGATGACATGATTCAAGTATTAACATTATCTCTTAGATTTACATAAGATGTATCTGCTTCTCAGCAAAGACTGATATAATATCGGCCAATTATCTCTCACTGAATGATATTCATTGGTGGTATAGTAATCTGTACAGTATGTACAGCATTCCATGAGCTGGTTGGCTACAACTAGAGCAGGACTTGAATGGTGGACCCTTCTATATCCCACCTGGCAGGAGATACCCCACACCTTGATAACCCGTCATGACTTACTCTGCATTTGTATAATCTTGAACTAGATAGATGTTATGACCTTAAAGTGGGCTTCACTTTATTAGGGAGTCATTATCCCTTCTCACAGATTCAGCATTCCCTCTCAGTGAAATAGAGTTTGCTTATATAGCCATTGCTCACAGAATGTTTAAACTACTACTAGAGTGTGCCACGCTCCTGAGGAGCTGCTGTTTTATTGCAATAAAAGCTGTAGACTAAAGTCCTTAAAACTACAATACACAGTATTTCATGTGGCACACAAATTGAACCAAACATACACCAATTATCCTATTTTCTGTGCTTTTTATGCTAGAGTAAGGCATTTAATTTAGTAGCCTACTTTAACTAAAGTTTCCGCTGAATAGGAATAGGTGATGTGACAGTTTTTCAAGAGCAGAGTGTTTTGCGAAAGTTTTTTTTTTATTCTTACTTCTAAGGCAATGTTTCATCATTTTTAGACTATTAGTTTATTGTTTATGCATTTGAGTAGTATTTTGAGGGTTATGTAGGATTTTGTAGTTTTGTAATTTATAGTTTTAGTTATTTTATTTTTATTTTGTTTTTAGTTAGTTAGTTTAGGTATGTCGTTTTGGCTCACTTTTGCCAGGAATACGACATCCTTACTGGCTAGTTGCTATTAATGTTTACTTTGTTTATTTTTTCTTCTAAACTCTTTCATTTTCTGTTTTCTTTTTTCCCTTCTTCTCAAAAAGAATGCACTTTCTATGTACATGGTTTAGGTGGACAATAATAGTTGCAGTGTACAAAGTTGCATTTTGTACATTATAGGGAAAGGGAAATGTGATCCATGATGCATCTTCTTTCTTTTATTGTATGTATTTTTTTTTTTGGTAAACTAACGGTAGAGTCCAGTTTGAGGTGGTTGCCTTAGTTGTTTAGGGTATGCTGGGAGGGGTTTACTATTGTTTGTGCGAACTACATTCTGTTGGCAGCAGTGTGCCAAAAATGAGAATGTCGAGTGCACAAACAATAGTTGATGCGATAGTCGAAGACACTTATGCGAATGCACTACTGCATTTGCATAAGTGTAATTCAGCCATCTGCATGGAGATCGTGGTACAGTGGGGATTGGAAATTCATCCATATCCTCACTGTAGTGTGGTCTCGGAGTTAGAATATTTAAATGGGGGAGATGGGAGGGTTCCTCCCCCCACATGGGGGGGGTGCAGGGGGGCTTGCCCCCCCTGCAAAACTGTGATATGTCATATAGGAGTCTGATTTACAACAGCTCCTATATGGCTATCATGTGCTGCTTTTGACAACAATATCGAACCAAATGTGTGGGGCATTTGGTTCGACAGTGTCACCGCTCATTTTTTTTATTTTCGGTGTTACTATTCGTTGTTTCGAATGGCGAGTGTTTTGCCATTTGAAGAAACAATAGTAAACCACTGGGAGGTGACAGTGTCAGTATGGACTGCAGCATATTGTGAAGTGTTACATCATATAAACTTCTACTTTATATTTTAGTAAGCACTACAGAAATGGTAGCTTTAGGGGAATTTTAGTAGTTTTGGTGATATGCCAAGACTGTAGGTAAACTGCTGTTGATACATCAAGAGGACAGATATTTTCTGATTCTGCAGCAAGAATGTAGGTAAACAAAAATAAAAGAAAATCTTCACATTATGAAAGATATGTGCTCTTGCTTATCACATTCATTATATAAAGGATATATTGAAAGTGCATTGCTGAATGTCGTGTGGCAAGTACATGCAAGAACCTTACAGATGTAGAAAGAAAAGCCCTGCCCAAGGATACTATCAAACTATGACTTTCTGATACAGAAAAAAAAACTGCTATTGCATTCTTTTCGGTTGCTTAGGGTGTTAAAGAATTTTTGGAGGCACTGCCTCTTGTTTGGATATCATAGAAAGCTAATCCAACAGTACTGGTAAACCTAACTTTGTGTATTGACTATTGCACTTCATACTTACTACAACTTTATAACGATATTTCTACCTAGAGAGGCATAATCTCAACTAGGTTGTGCAGCTAGAACACTTTCTAGCTTAAGTACTTCATCCAAATGAATTGAGTGAATTCTCCTAAGTGCAGTCATCTTGGACATAATTTACATAGGCAGCAGGAGCACATGGGTATTTTATTAAACAAAGAAAATTTTCCATTGTCACCTCCAACATATCCTCTTATTCTTCCACCTGCAGACTCAGATGCCAGCGCCCCTGACTCCATGCATACTTTTTACAATCATGCAACACAGTCATGTCCACTGGGGAAAAAAAAAAACTCTTATCATTCTTTATCTGGGCTTTGTGGCCAAAAGGCAAGCCACAGCTGATGATAAATGAAACATATGATGACAAAACATAACTCACTGCATAAACATCAAAATTCAAAACTACTTGAAATACTCTTAGAAGTGCTTTGGCAAGGATTCTTCACTGCCTGGACCTTCCATTATATGGGACTGTACCCTTGTGTTCCTACTACCTATATAAATGAAGTCCAGGATCCCTGTACTTAGAAGAATTCTCCAAGACACCGCAGTCTTTTGCTTTCACTGTCATATTGCTCCTAGTTTTGAGATCTCATTTTAGAGTGTTAATTTCTACTATATCAGACTTCAGCCTGACACTCCGCCGGTGCTTGATGATAAAAATCACAATCTTTTTGTGTGCTGTCTTCTCTGGGATTTTAAAAATAATAACTTTAAATGTTTGCATTCTGTACCCTTTATTTCAGTGTGTGGCATGCATGAGTCACCAACTCCTAAACTGCAGCACTCTCACTCAGAAGAATTATCAGAAATTTTCCTTTTATATGGCAAACGCAAAACCTCTTTTTAAGATTAGATTGAGGGCAACTGAAGAGTAGATACTGCTTAGCTGTACATGGTCTAAATGCAACCATGGTTCGAAACCAGAGTGCGACACAAATACTATTCAAAACAGTGATGTCATACATCTGCCCTAAAGTTTAAAAATTCCACCCCATCTTCACCATTGCCCTTTACGCTTGCACCCAGTACCCTATACTGAATGTGGAAATTCCCATCATTGATTGTGGGAACACCCATCCTTTCTATGTCAAAAAGGTGTAGTCAGCATAGCCAGGTAACACATGTAATTCAAATACTTGTTTGTGGTTATCTTACATGTCACTTTGATCAAATGATGATGATTTTAAAATCGCAACCAAATGACAATAATGTTATACTTCTTAAATACTTGTAGTCAAAGTTTGTATGCAGCATTCATGCCTGCCTGTCTTGTGACCAGCACCATTGTGATTGCATGGTTTGCTAGGAATTTCAATCAGCATGGTGGCAGTAAAAATCATCTTCTAAATATGAACACAAAAACACACTTCATGGTTGATAATGCAAGTGCTATTTCAATACATTACTTAATGTCATCATTATGAGACTCTATTTAATTTGGTAAATATTTATTTTTTAAACAAACTAAAGTTTAACACTTTTGTACAAAATCTGCAAAATGCCATATATGAGAACTCGCATCATAAAATAATTACCCTTATCAAGCACACAACACAGGGACTGATATGCCTTCTAACATGGCCCTCAGGAATCTGGACAAGATCCTGGCAGATTCCCTGATAATAGCAACAGATCATTGCTTATTGTAAAATTGTTTGAAGACTGGAAGAAAGCAATTATAGTACCCCAATACAGGCAGAGAGCAGAAACAATCTGGTGAACAGCTAGCCTGTTTGGATAGCAGAAATGGCAAGGCTTGCCTTACGGATGAATCTTGGATAAAGGCTGGCTGCTTTTTAGAGAATACATTTTCCAGGATGATATCTAATAATGTTGTATGGCAAAAAGGCCCTGCCAAGTTAAACATAATTCCATTTTATGATAGGATTATTTGAGAACTTGACAAGATAGCACCAGCAGATGTGGCCCACATATAAAACCTTAGACTTAGTCCTCGGAAGACTGAGGAAGAGCCATACCTCTCAACTGTCCCAAATTTTTCAGAATCTTCCTAAGTGTCATAATTAAGTTCAGAAAATATGTGTTGATGCAAGACCTGTTAGTCTGTTAATGTTTTAAGTGAACTGGAGTAATATTTACTATTTTGTCCTGATTGTAGCCCTTTGTCCCCCCATTATTTTCAGCTTTGATCAGAATTCTTAAGGAATTCAGAAGTACGGGTAGGACTGGGGTATAGTAAAAGGGTGGGGTGCATGCAGTTCTTTTCATTAGAGGTATGAGGTTAAACATAAGGGAAGTGCCTAGTGGAGTATCAGAGTGGTGAGTTCTGGATCCAGTACTATTTAATGTGTTTGATTCAGATAAAAGCTGAAGGAATAGAAATTGGGACAGAGCTTTATTTCTGATGAGACAAAAATAGGTACAGGAATGCAAGGCAGATGGAAGGCTTTCCAAAGACTTACTAAAAGAGAGCAAAACTGGCTGTTAAGATTCATTTCAAGCCAGCACGTGTCTGCTACAGGTTCATGCATGCTAGTAACCAGTGAAGCACCTGCTCTTTGCCACTTGCTTGAAAAAGCACATGCTTGAACTCCCACTAGCTTAATCTCTGATTCCTGCATAGCCTGCCCAACACTAGATCCCCTATACTACATGAACCTACCAGAACCTGAACCCTAAAACTCCCACCCAGTTTCCAACCCATCTCCTTGGCCCATCACTCTAAAGGTCAACTCTAAATCCCAAACTATAATGTTCCTGATCACTTCCTCAACCTAAAACTCCAACCCCTTCATTACACCTAATTTTCACTGATATCTCCCTAATCTTAAACTACTCCCTAATCCTAAATCCCCCTCCCAATCCCTAATCCTAATCATAAAACCACCTTAATCTCCCTCTCCGCAGCTGCTTGCCTAAATTCATATTTGAGTTTGAGCATGAGCAGAGGTCCCTCCCCATGGCTGAGAGCAGCAGTTTACCCATGCTACAAGATGTTTAAGTCTCTGGCTTCGAAAAGAGGTTTTGAGTACTTATGACTCAAGAACTTGTAGTAGGACCAGGAAGCAATGTATCTGGCACAACAGCTCTGGCATGATACATCAGCTTGGTGCATACCTCTCACCCTCTTAGAGCAAGAAATCTGGACAAAGCCATAAATAATGGGGGTCAAAGGCCCAAAAATAGGGCCAATTTTTAAATATGTATTTTATACACTTAGAAAGTTGATAGCATAGCAACTTGTGTGTTAGCATGCATTTTCTGAAGAGTATGAAGTCTGAAACTCAAGTCTTTCATTATTTTCTGACTTTAATCTTTAACAACTTGCCAGTGATTTGCCAGAAAAAACACAATTTTGAAAAATGGACCAAAAATATAAGGCAAAAATGTAGACATTCTGGGAAAATCTGTATGGTTGAGAGGTATGGCTTGGCGGTAGTAACTAGGGAACATTTTAAGTACTCTTTACAATTGTAGAAGTCATATAAAGGGATATCATGCTATTAGGACTCCAAAGGAAAGCCACCTGAAGGATGTAAGAAAATATGGCGTGGAATCAAAATGATTTGAAGCTAGAAGAGTTAGAGTTCTGGTTGCAGCAAATCAGAAAAGAAGGTGGATGGTGTAATGGGGTTGCATATAGTCATATTCCTGAACAAGTCCCTTATTTTGGGAAAGGGGCACAAGCAACAGATTGTAGGAGCATAACTGCTCCCTCGATTTTGAAAGTTGCTTCTTTACAAATAGGACTGTGGATGCATGGCATATACCAAAAGAATGCTTCCTGGAGAAGAATTCCACAGAGGCATTCAAGAGTGCATTTAACAGGTGAGAAAAGACGATAAAGGAGGTTGATGTATCAACACTGAAAAATTAAAGTGCAGTTGTGGCATAAAAAAGAAAATTCTGAAATTCACTGTTATATCTTTAAAGTACTTTTTCGGGCGGGGGGTGCTTTGCCTCGCCACTTCAGCACCCTGCTGCTTATATATACTAATACAGAGAATGGTATAATTCCGAGATAAGGAAATATTACAAGATAATGCATTCTCAGAATTAAGATGTATTTCCCATATTCTTACTTAAACTTTTCATGTCCTGAGTTTCGCAAGTATGCCCTCCATTTTTAACAGACACCCACTTAAAAAGATAATGTAACTTTACATCTCATCGAAATGTCCATCCTAAAAGGTGATTTTAGTGACTCAAGTTTCATCTTCTTTTGTAGTGGCATTGAAAAATAATACTTCATATTTTATGATGAAATCAGGGAAATAAGTATTCTGAGAGGTTGTTCCTAAAATATTACTGATTGTTAGTGTTTTTAATTTGGCAAATATTTTCTTAAAACCACATTTTATAGTGACACTGTCCAATGACACCATATAATTTATGACAATAATAACTAAGAATAGCATTCTTAAAAAAATGTCATAACGCTTAATAAAAATTGACATAGCTACCAAATCTATATACACCCACATTTAATGTGGGAAACAAGTCCTCATGACTATATTAAAATTCATCATTTTAAGCTAAATTTGAAAATGTTATCTACTATCTTTCCTATACAACCTATTTTATAGTCTTTTTTTTCCATCCCATGCCTTAATTTTGGGCAAGAAAGATAAAAGAATACACAGCATAAATGAAATCAAGTTTTGAGATGAAATTGCACAATTGCAATATTTCTTTCTCAATTTAGGCCCCAGTTTTGTCTGGAACTATCTAGAGATATAGTCTTTCAGAGCTTGTGGCCAATAACCATTTCCTCCCACCTCCTTAAGTGTCATGGAGTGTCACTCCCTTTCCCTACTTTTTGAATTATTTTTTCATGCTTATTATTCAGGGTCATTTCCCAGATCCAAACTTCATGAAAGTGGTAATGGTCCACTATCACACCCATCTCCAGAATTAATGTTGTTCCATCAATCCTCCCACTTCCTGAATTCCAGAATCCTCCCACCCCACCTTGTGAATTTATACCCCTATATCCCAAATTCCTATTAAATGGTTGGTTATTGTCTGGGGTCATCCCTATTCCCACCTTCCAATTTCATTTTCATTGATTGTTGTCATGGTCGTCCTCCTCACCTTCCTAATCCATACTCAGTAGTCATCCTTTTGGGCCTAACAGTGCCAGTGTTTAGTATTTATTTGTTACTGTTATTGTCTTTATGATTTTCATGTTGCCCTTCTATCTGTATCGGGTTCTTGCTCTGACTGACTACTCTAAACGCTTGATGCATATTGCCATTCCTTATTCCTGGGCTGCTTGTTTCATGGAGGAAAATAGTTTATAATCTCTGTCCAGTAATCCACCTATCAAATAATTATCCAAACATTTATGCAAATGCTGAGCAAAAGGGAACAGAATAAAGATGTAGTGCACGGAGCTCTGTGATTATACTCCAATATGCATTAGAAAACAACCTAATTCAACACTACTCCAGCATGACACCCAATCTTGACAGTGCTTAGAAGGGTGCTTAACAATTATTAACACCTCCTAAGTGGTGTTAAGATTATGTCTGATGCTAGGCAGTAATAGCTGACAGTGCCAGCCAGCAGATGACAGTGGCAGAAATTCAAGCATCTTCATTTCAACATAATTTCTGCCTGTTGTCCTAATTGCAGTCAGTCAAAATGGAAGTACTTCCCTGACATAGAGAATATGTAAAGATGTTGCCTGCAGTCTGTCACTGTTTGTCAACTCCTTCACTGGATATGAAAGCCTGTAGAACAATTTTCGTGTTTTTTTTTTTTTTTTTGTCTCTATAACTTTTAATACATGGAGTAATACAAAGAATTATGATTGAATCATTGCCAGTAAGCTTATATTATGTGTTCTTGACATGGATGCCAAGATTCACATCTTGAACTTTGCTCTCATAGGTTCATAGGTGTGTACTAGACTAATGGTCCTGGAGCCTTTACAAGACTAGTCCATAGGATTACCCTGGCATCATGCCACCCGACCTTAGTTCTTAGTGCCTCTGTCGAGTAGAGCCACTGGAGTGATCCCTGGGATGAATTTTCTATTTCCAATCCACTCATCAAGATTTCTCTTGAAGAAGGCCTTTGAGGTGCTCTGCTTGACATGTATGAGAAGTCTATTCCATAGCATGGGCAGTCTCTGGGTTATGAACCTGTCCCTCCAGCATGTTCTGTTGATTGTGGTAATGAGGTTGAGGACTCCGGAGTGTGTGGTGTGGATGGATTGGGATTTCTTTAGATACAGCATTTCTAACAGAGCTGGGTCAGACATGGCTTTGTAAGTCAAGCAGAGATCACCTCTAAGTGGGCAATATGAGACAGAGAATAGTTGGAGTTTTTTGAGTCTGTCCATATAGGACAAGTGTTTAAGGCCTAGGATCCTCTCTGTGAGGTACTTTTGTGGCCTCTCCAGTTGTTGCAGGTGTCTAGTGAGGTACGTGCCAAATGGGGCATTGTACTCAATGATTGGCCTAATGAGGGAAGAGTAGAGGGAGACAATGACCTCTTTCTTCTTGGATCCAAAACCCTTAGTAATGAGATGTGCCACATAGAAGGGCTTTCTGACCACAGTGGCAACATGTTGGTCAAAAGAGAGGTTGCTGACAACCTGTGTTCCTAGATCTCTTATAATGCCTTCTGTGTTGAGTGGACTACCATCAATGTGGTAATTCAAGGGGAACTGGGTTTTTCCCAAGGGGGATGACGACACATTTTTTTGGCATTGAGCTTAAGGCCATGGTTCTGACACCAGTCTTTGGTGTCATTAATGCCTTTCTGTGGGGTGTCAGCATCACTTGGAGAGTTAATAATAGCTCCCAACTTGCAGTCGTCTGCAAACTTTGTCAGCCAGAGTCCCTTCCTGTTGGCCTGGACTTCAGAGAAGTAGCTATCAAACAGTAGAGTATTGAACCCTGTGGGACTCCACTCATGACCGGTCGGCAATCTGACTTGGAGTCATCTACTTTCACACTGTGGGTTCTATCTGTGAGCCAGTTTGAAACCCACCTAGTGATATAGGGATTGATGCCTTGTTTAGTGAGTTTTTCTATGATTCCTGAGTGGGGAATGGTATAAAAAGCCTTGGTCAGATCAAGGTAGGCTGTATGAGCCACCTTGCCTTCGTCCACAGCTCTGGTGACTGACTCAAAGAAGTCGACCAAGTTGAGCAGGCATGATCTACCCTTCACAAAACCAAACTGTGTAGGATCCAGCGTTTGGAGATTCCCTATATCTTTGTTTCAGTAGCTTTGCATATCAGACTCGTCAGGCTAATGGGGCGATAATTCCCAGGGTCTGTAGTCGCCCCTCTTTGTGGAGAGGGATGACTGTAGCAGTGCATCATTAGGTAGGGACAAAGCCTGAGGTGGGGCTGTGATTGAACACTGCACACAGGTGAGGTGCCAGTTCACTCTGTAGTTCATGTAGGACACAGCCACACAGGTGGACATCTAGGCATCCCTGTTTTGAACACATAATAAACAGGTTACAGTCAGAGACCCAGTCATAATCCTCTATGTAGTTTACTATGATCTGATTGCTATTCTATTTGTAAATATATGTGTGGTCTATCAAAAAAGTCCTGCAAGTCAAAAATAATTAGTGTGCAGTGCTAGTAAACAGTTTAATAGCAGTGTGTTTTGTTAACCTGTGCTTCAGTTTGAGAGACATTACTTTCTATTTCAGATAGCTGCAGAAAACACAAGGCATTAAATACCTTAAATGAATCAAAAGATTGCAGTGTTGCACTGCTCATGGCTTTGCAAAATGAAAATTGGTATGTTGTAATGTACCAAATAAATTGTTAAGCAGCTCTTTTACAATTTACATTGCTTTTATTTAAGTATCGACAATCTTGTTTTCCAGTCTTTCTCTCTATTACAGTCTCTTTTGTGTAGTCACACTTTTATCCCAAATCAAATATTGCAACTATGAGTCAAAACATTTCCCTTAGTAATTGTGCAGTGACCTGTTAATGTACTAAGAGATGTATGTTTTTTGTTTGAAGATTAAGATAGTTTTCTTTTAGACAGATAGCACACCACTAAACCTGTTCCAAACCTCATAGGTGCTATTTCCCCATTACCCACATCGTAAACAACTGGAAACATGGATTTGCACTTTCCACCTAGCTTGGTTGAAATTGGCATTCTGAGACAATGCAGCAGTTGTCTCATGTTTACTGATAACTACCTGCTACTTAAAGTGAAACAGTGTGTGACAGATGTAGTTAAACAATCTTAGTGGAGTCAAACCTCTCGCACAAGACCATTACAGACAAGAAGCAGGTTGTCAGTACAACACATGACCTTACTAAATTAATCACACACAGCTCAGACTAAGCACATATGCCAGTATATGCTGAAAGTCTTAAAAGTAAATTACCTAATCCACAAGACCTAAAGACCTAACGAGCAAGTACCCTCAACAACCTCACAAACACACAACACAGGCAACACAACCATGAAACATGCATTCAAGAGTCAAAAGCCCAAAAGGCCAGCCTCAACATAATCTAATATCTTAGTTATTGATGAGCCCATATGAAGAATCCAAGATGTGCCACTCACCAGGCTGTGCAGGGAGAGGGTTACTGTCACTTTCTTATCAAGTGCCAGGATTCAACATATCATGCATACACTCAAGTCCTTTCACAAGTGCACATATGATATAGTCATAATGCATATGAGTAGAAATAACTTGAGATGTACCTCCCTGAACTATATGAAGACGGAAATGATAGAGATCTTAGAATACATGTCCAAGGCAAGTATGAACCTAGCCTTGAGTAGCATTCTACCATCACCAAGAATGAAGTGCCTCAAGATGAATAAAAACATATTGACTTCAACAACTGGCTTAGCTTCTGGTTCAGTATATATCAGCTTGGGAGGAGATGGCACATAGTCCAAACTGTTTTGCCAGGGATGGTCTCCACCTATCCAGTCAAGGCTTTCGTAAAGTGACTAAATCCTTCTCTAAACCCATAGTGCCTTTTTTTGTTAATGTCAGTCTCATAAAGATTCAAACATAACAAACCAGAATCTGGATAACATAAAAGTATTGCTGCTCAATTCTAGGAGCTTTAACAAAGAAAAAACTCCTTACAAGCATTCCTCACCTTAGAAAACACTGATATATACATCATTATGGGAACCTCATTCAAGACCAATTTCAACACTTCGTCAGTACAAAGTTTCAATGCCTTCCACACATGCAGGCAGATGGCTCTAGATGAAGGCATTCAAGGTGACTGTGTCTCCATATTATTAAGGAAAACATTTAACCTCCATATTCGTTAAAGAAGATAATGGCTTGGAACTCCTTCATGTCCAACTTACCATTACTAAAACTTACTATGGGACCTCATCTGTGTCCCCATCAGCGCATACCTCTTACCTAACTAGCATGAAGTCCCTATACATTTAGCCAAGTACTACTCTTCTAAGAGATTTCAACAATGCCTCCATTAACTGGGATACTTATACATCCTCCAACATGAATGCCCAGAAACTTCTGGACTTCATCGCTACAAACTTTCTGGACTAGCTAATCCATACTCCAAGAAGGGGTAATAAAATCCTGGACGTGGTCCTTACTAATATGGCACAGTTTTACACCTCACCAGGTGTCACTTCCTCCATCAATCCAAATCAAACCACAAATCAGCCACCATAAGACTGAAGCCAAAAGTATTATCAAATACCTCTGTTTTCAGAGATTATGCAAAGGCTAGTCTGCTAAAACTGAGTAACAACTTGACTAAATTCAAAATCCGCTTTCAACATGATGACCCCACTGCTTATGTGGAATCCTTAACCACCAAATTCTATGCATATATAAATAGTTGAATAGATGCATATGTCCCCCTCCAAAATAAATAAAATGCCAAATTTAAGAAGAAACCTCTAAGGTGGAAACCAAATATAAATAGATACTATAATACAAGAAAAAAATAGCATTGCATGTAAAAATAAATTTATTTCTCAAGATGCTAAAGACGCTCTTGATAAACCTAACAGGGAATTCTGACCCTGATCAAATCAGCCAAAGCCAGATAACAATTGCCACAAAGACAAAAGATAACCATGAAGCCTTATTTAAGTTTGTTTGAAACTTGAGAAACAATGCACAGCAATGTGCATAGCTAATAGTAAATGATATTGCATACTCTGACACAAAGGATATGGGAAATCTACTACTGGACAGATTTAGCTCAGATGTCACCCTACCTCTCCCTTCTTTTATTTCCAGACCACATACCCACATCTATACCTCCCCATCACATCTTCAAAGATAAAGTCCTCAAGGCACTGCCCAAGGCCAGAAGCACTACTGAGCTGCCTACTGGTCAGCCTGAAACAAGTTTTGTTAGATCCCCAACAGAACCTGTTAAATATCAGTCTCCAAACAGGCTTTGTACAAGATGAATGGAGGGCAGCAGCAGTCATCCTTTTGCATAAGGGTGGGTGAGAATGGACCCAGCATAAGCCTGACCTGTCTAATCTGTAGGGCTATGAAAAGGATCATTCTGGAATTAATAAATGAGGACATAGATAATCTACAAACTCTTGACTCAAGCCAGTTTAGGTTCATCAAGGGCAGCTCCTGCCTTCTTAACCCGGTTGACTTCTTTAAGAAGGTTACTGAAGCAATGGAGGAGGACAAATCAGTAAGCACCACATATCTAGGCATCACAAAAGCATCGCCATCATGTTGCATTCAAGCATCATAGATAAATTCTCCAAGTTAAATGTAAACCCATGTGTAACTCATTGGATAGCAAACTGGCTCAGAAGTAGAACATAGGAAATTAGGGTGGGTGGCTCTACCTCCTCTAAAGCACCTGTCACTAGTGGTATACACCAGGCATCAATCTTTGGTCACTCCTTTTTGACATTCACTTCTTGGATGTCAACGCAAATGTTAAGGGTCTATGGCTGACTAATAATGTAGGGTTCCAAAAAAGAAAGAGAGTATACCACAGCTGGAGTGCTGTAAGAAACTTTAATTCACCATAAAACAATAAAAGCAATAAAACCGTGTTGTATTGCTTTTATTGTTTTATGGTGAATTAAAGTTGTTTACAGCACTCCAGCTGTGGATACTCTCTTTTTGGAATTTACTTGGCCTGTTTGAACAGAGAGTATTTTGCCAGTTTCTGGGTTTTTTACTGTTAATAATGTAGGGTTGACTACAGACTTGCTGCCATTATAAACTCACCTGAGCACACCATGATCCTCCAAGACCGCCTTTCACAAATAACTCATGTTAACACCTTGGACTAAAACTAAATGCCATGAAATGGGTAATAGTATTCTTTGACAAGGACTACCCTTGTAACTATCCCTTTGACAACACACCCTTAAGTTGATCCCATACTCAGGCATCTGGGGGTGCCTATGTTGATAATGAAATCTCCTTTAATCTTCACATATCCATTATTGTAAGAAGTCCTTTTTTAAGGACTCCAACAACAAATGAATTCGTATAGTATGGTTCTTCTGACCGTTTGATTTGGTGAGCTAGATATCTTTGATAGAGGCTGCGCTAGAGTGAGGTTTCCAGTAATGCCATCAATGCTAAAATAATGAATGGTGACTTTTATATGATATTCCGCTCTACTGTTTGACTTAATATGTGAACGGGTGTGGGTAATGCAACACTCACAAATAGAGCTCCTGGGGATCTATAGAGTTACTACACACAAATGGTTATTATAGTCATTATTTTGCCTATTTTTACGATGCATATACACCTTGTTTAAGCACATAGTGCTTTTAGATTTTTTAGACGCTTTTAAAATTGATTAAAATTTTATGTATTCAGCTATACATCTTTGACTTAATTTTGAGCCAAATTATGAATATGAATAATGTGTGTTATTAACTGAATGATTTACTATGTTTTTATATAATGAAATGTTTTTAGTATGTGAGTTGTGAATGTAACGCTGCTCTTTTGCAGCAACAGGAAGTGTTGTTCGGGTTTTTACTGAATATTAAGTACCACGTAGAATGCTCAATTGTACATCCTGCCCAATTAATTAGGGTGCTAATTACTAAATGATTAATTAAATGATTAATTGGATGTATTATATAAGATCTGCCACAGTTTATATGACTTAGCTCTGAAGAAGCGTACAGTGTGTACGAGAAAGCGCTCATCTTTCCTGTTCTCTTTTTTGTCGCAAATAAAGAAGTGTTTTTGTTGCTGCATCACCGTGGAGTTCCTCATCCTTGTTTTTCTACTTTTCATTTGTTCGTGTTTGGAGGTGAGGACCTTGGAGGTTTACTGCTGGGATTGTGTTATATATACCGGCTTTTCGATTTTATCCCTGGCGAACCACACACGATGGATGCAAGTGCAATAGAGCTGGATTATGCTCCCAATAAGTTGAAAAGACAATGGAATAGCCTACTGGAATCCAAAGAGAATCCGTTACTGAACATAAGTATGGAACACACGGCTACCACACCTAACATTGATAAAGGTAACATTGATAAAATGAAGAATTTCAATATCATGTTTCGTGAACCTGAGAACACACTATATAAACTTTATAGATTAACCTGGCAGAGACGCCATTTGGAAGCATGTCTTCATTTTAAATTGATCCCTAGAGGCATGAGAGTGTTGGTTATGCCCTCATACGGTGAAACTCACCCCGAGCTGCTTCGGAAATGGCAACAATTAAATCTTGACTTGGGGTTCAACTACATAAAATTATTGATTGAGCATTTCCTACCTATAGAGAAGGACCTTCATTCACAAGCTGAATCCCTAAGTAAAGACATTTCCACCACCTTTAAGGAGGAAAGCTTTCAGCAGAGACTGGACAATATGTTTAGTCAACTTTTTGCATATGGTGATAAGCTACAGGAACTAAAAACGCGTAAACTTCACAGGGATCACACTGACTTTGCCAACAACAATGTATTTTCTTGGCCAAGATACAATGAAACTCGAAATAATGAACATACCGTTTCTATAGATACGAACTCTGGTCAAGGATTTTCTTTAAACCAGAGCTATGCTTCAGCGGTGACGCATGTAAGTTCCACCTTAAGGGAATCAGCTGCTACAACTACATTACCTTCGGCGTCTCCTTCTCTGACGCATATGCAAAATAACATCATTAGAGACACTCCTCCTTGTAATCAGCAAGCCTTGGTTCAACAAGATGAAAATCTGCGAGGCGCCAAACCAAAAGTTAAACATGGCAATATTGAAGGTTTTTTACCTCTTCCGCTAAAGTTTCGGCGGAATTTTCAAAGCAGGTCGAGAAGCAGAGGCCGCACCAAGAGAAAGTTTTCAGGGGAAATGATGGCATCGAACAACAGAAATCGGAAAAGAGAACAACGGACTTAGTGTTTAATTTGTCGAAACAGACTCTCACAGAGACTGATTATAACCTACTGAATAAGGGATTATCCTTTATTCCAGCCCAGGTTAGTAACATAAGTGAAGTTCTTACTGACCTGCGGATGTTTACTCGTAAAGTCAATTTAAAATGTATGTTTAAAAACAAAACACAGTGTGGTGTCATAAATCAAGAATGTACTAAGGGGTTCAGAAAGAAAAGTACTTTTACACCCACACTAACACCTGTCACTGAATGCTTCATTAAAGCTTGCGAAATGGATTTTTATAGCTATTTTAATATTACAAGGAAAGTGAATTTATATACTAATTTGTCTCACACTGAATGGGAAGCTCTTTATGCATTACAACATGACAGAGAAATAGTCATTAGACCTGCAGACAAAGGGGGTGGAGTGGTAATCCTAGATTATGTCACATACAATACATCCATGCTTACTATGCTTAGAGAGACGGACACTTATAAAGAGATTTGTGCCAGTGACCTTACCAAAATTATTTTTTCTGTACATCAGGAACTCTATGACTTCTTGATGTGCAGACAGTTAGATCAAGATCTATATCAGTATTTTCTGATAGAACAACCAAAGACTCCCTATATAAAAGGTTTACCGAAGATACACAAAGGGATAATCCCACCACCTCTAAGACCTATAGTGGTAGGGGATGGGTGGGTCACTGAGACAATGTCGGTTTTTGTTGAGCGGAAGCTTAGACCCATCATTGATAAAATTGGCTCAATTTTGAAGGACACATATCAATTGTTAGAGGTATTAGATAACCTTAAAGATGGTATCTCTGAGAACACTATCCTTATTACAATGGACATGAGGAACCTATTTACATCCATTCCCAATGGATATGGTTCTGAAGCCATCAGATATATTCTACATAATCATGATTGCTATAGTAATGATGACAAAATCTTATTGAATGCCATCTTAGATCTTGTATTGGATAACAATGTTTTTATGTATGACAAGAAGTTATATTTGCAACAATGGGGGGTGGCCATGGGCACCCCCTGTGCAAACAGCTATGCAAATCTTGTCGTCTATTACTGGGAATGCATGCATTTATTTAAACATACTTATTTTGATAAGATACTCCTATACAAAAGATTCGTAGACGACATACTAATCTTTTGGAATGGGACTTTACAAGAGTTTTTGAACATGGTGGAGTACCTAGAAAGCACAACATCCTTCTTTAAATTTACATTTGAACACTCTATAAATAAAGTGAATTTTTTAGATGTGACCATTACCAAGGATGAACATGGAAAATTGGGTCACACCATTTATAGGAAATCGTGCTGGAAGAATACTCTACTAGAATTCACTAGCATGCATCCCAGACATATATTTTTGAACATTGTTAAAAGCCAATATTTGAGGGTCAATAAATTATGTAACAAACAAGAAGACAGAATTGAACAAATAGTAAAATTAAATGATATGTTCATAGAAAGGAATTATAATGAACAATTAATTCAACAGGCCAAATCATTAATAGTGAGCACCCCCACCCCCTTTGTATTTAGAAAGGCACATTATAGGACTTATAACTCATCTAAGTCGTTGAAGGAAACTATACCCTTTTTGACTAGATATACCAGTGACAACAAGAATATTACTAATATTATTCGTAAAAATTGGGGTATATTACTTACCAATAGTGAAATAAGAGATATGGTAGGAACAAAACCTAGGTTTCTGTATACCAACAGCAAGAATCTTAAAAGATTACTGTGCATTGAGAAACTAGAACGAGAGACGAATGGGACTATTGCCAAGCTACAGAAAAATCTAGAAGGGGAATCATCTCACTGGCTAAAAACAGGCACTTTTCCTTGTAATCGATGCAATATGTGCATACACATTTCAGAAGATATTGAGTTTATGCACCCTAAACTAAATATTAAATTTGAACCCAGGTTTAGATCGACATGTATTAGCTCTAATTTAGTTTATTTAGCTAATTGTCGGAATTGTGATGCATTTTACATTGGGATGACCACAAGGTCTTTAAAGGAGCGCATTTATAACCATATTCATGACATCAAAAAGAAAGATCCAAAAAGTGCCCTAAGCAAACATATTCTAAACAACGTAGAACATAGTTTTAGGACACTGCAGTTGGTACATCCTAATGATAGGGAAGGTGACACTTTTAATGATCTTGAAAATATAGAGTTACAATGGATCCTAAAATTTGAAGCGCACCACACCCCAGGTCTCAATCAGTATGTTAGTGTTAGATCAGTCCTGAAGAAAAGAAGTCTGAAATAGAAAGTTCTCTTTTCACATACTAATGATATTTGGGAAGCTCTAGGTGGAAATACCTTAGTGGGGTTTTTCACTTAGTTCATTCCACAGTTATCTTTTTCCAAGTACCCCTTTAGCGAACTCATGTATATGTATAGTGCTTTTAAATTATGTTTCAAACTTTTGATAACGAGGCATATATTTCTATGTCCTATGAAGAACAAGGATCTATGTAGACGACAAGATATGAACTTTTATCACCAGTCTGAAGTAACATTAATAGCATCTTTGACATTAGTTGTAAATATATACATTTTTTATATACCATATATTTATGGCTTAAGCTTCTAATAAGATGCACCACACACTTTCTTATTTACCTTTATGCACTTTATAAATATCAAAGACACTTAATGTTTTAGGTATAAAATATTAAACATTAGAATTAATTACAATTGGAATTACTTTAAGAAACAATAATATTTGAATATAGTTCATTAAAGTAATACAGATCAACTTTATTTATGGTTGTATAATATTTAATTAAATAATAGATAGTCTAATAATTAATTAATACTATATGCTAAACATTAAATGTTTCATATAATATTACTTTATGGACAGCTAGTTTTTAGATAGTTATGTGTACATTTATATCATTTATATGTCATTTAAATAGAATACTTTATTATTTTTATTTAGACTTCATTTATAATATGCTTTTTGGTTTTTTGTGCAGATTTTCTAAATTAATATGAGAAACAGAACAAAAATATAACAAGTTCTTATTATGCAGAATGTCTAACTAAGTGGAAGGGTGGTTGGTTGTGTTATTATATATCTATATTATTTTTATATCTATACTTATTAAGTGACTCCAACAACAAATGAATTCGTATAGTATGGTTCTTCTGACCGTTTGATTTGGTGAGCTAGATATCTTTGATAGAGGCTGCGCTAGAGTGAGGTTTCCAGTAATGCTATCAATGCTAAAATAATGAATGGTGACTTTTATATGATATTCCGCTCTACTGTTTGACTTAATATGTGAACGGGTGTGGGTAATGCAACACTCACAAATAGAGCTCCTGGGGATCTATAGAGTTACTACACACAAATGGTTATTATAGTCATTATTTTGCCTATTTTTACGATGCATATACACCTTGTTTAAGCACATAGTGCTTTTAGATTTTTTAGACGCTTTTAAAATTGATTAAAATTTTATGTATTCAGCTATACATCTTTGACTTAATTTTGAGCCAAATTATGAATATGAATAATGTGTGTTATTAACTGAATGATTTACTATGTTTTTATATAATGAAATGTTTTTAGTATGTGAGTTGTGAATGTAACGCTGCTCTTTTGCAGCAACAGGAAGTGTTGTTCGGGTTTTTACTGAATATTAAGTACCATGTAGAATGCTCAATTGTACATCCTGCCCAATTAATTAGGGTGCTAATTACTAAATGATTAATTAAATGATTAATTGGATGTATTATATAAGATCTGCCACAGTTTATATGACTTAGATCTGAAGAAGCGTACAGTGTGTACGAGAAAGCGCTCATCTTTCCTGTTCTCTTTTTTGTCGCAAATAAAGAAGTGTTTTTGTTGCTGCATCACCGTGGAGTTCCTCATCCTTGTTTTTCTACTTTTCATTTGTTCGTGTTTGGAGGTGAGGACCTTGGAGGTTTACTGCTGGGATTGTGTTATATATACCTCACCAGGTGTCACTTCCTCCATCAATCCAAATCAAACCACAAATCAGCCACCATAAGACTGAAGCCAAAAGTATTATCAAATACCTCTGTTTTCAGAGATTATGCAAAGGCTAGTCTGCTAAAACTGAGTAACAACTTGACTAAATTCAAAATCCGCTTTCAACATGATGACCCCACTGCTTATGTGGAATCCTTAACCACCAAATTCTATGCATATATAAATAGTTGAATAGATGCATATGTCCCCCTCCAAAATAAATAAAATGCCAAATTTAAGAAGAAACCTCTAAGGTGGAAACCAAATATAAATAGATACTATAATACAAGAAAAAAATAGCATTGCATGTAAAAATAAATTTATTTCTCAAGATGCTAAAGACGCTCTTGATAAACTTAACAGGAATTCTGACCCTGATCAAATCAGCCAAAGCCAGATAACAATTGCCACAAAGACAAAAGATAACCATGAAGCCTTATTTAAGTTTGTTTGAAACTTGAGAAACAATGCACAGCAATGTGCATAGCTAATAGTAAATGATATTGCATACTCTGACACAAAGGATATGGGAAATCTACTACTGGACAGATTTAGCTCAGATGTCACCCTACCTCTCCCTTCTTTTATTTCCAGACCACATACCCACATCTATACCTCCCCATCACATCTTCAAAGATAAAGTCCTCAAGGCACTGCCCAAGGCCAGAAGCACTACTGAGCTGCCTACTGGTCAGCCTGAAACAAGTTTTGTTAGATCCCCAACAGAACCTGTTAAATATCAGTCTCCAAACAGGCTTTGTACAAGATGAATGGAGGGCAGCAGCAGTCATCCTTTTGCATAAGGGTGGGTGAGAATGGACCCAGCATAAGCCTGACCTGTCTAATCTGTAGGGCTATGAAAAGGATCATTCTGGAATTAATAAATGAGGACATAGATAATCTACAAACTCTTGACTCAAGCCAGTTTAGGTTCATCAAGGGCAGCTCCTGCCTTCTTAACCCGGTTGACTTCTTTAAGAAGGTTACTGAAGCAATGGAGGAGGACAAATCAGTAAGCACCACATATCTAGGCATCACAAAAGCATCGCCATCATGTTGCATTCAAGCATCATAGATAAATTCTCCAAGTTAAATGTAAACCCATGTGTAACTCATTGGATAGCAAACTGGCTCAGAAGTAGAACATAGGAAATTAGGGTGGGTGGCTCTACCTCCTCTAAAGCACCTGTCACTAGTGGTATACCCCAGGCATCAATCTTTGGTCTCTCCTTTTTGACATTCACTTCTTGGATGTCAAAGCAAATGTTAAGGGTCTATGGCTGACTAATAATGTAGGGTTCCAAAAAAGAAAGAGAGTATACCACAGCTGGAGTGCTGTAAGAAACTTTAATTCACCATAAAACAATAAAAGCAATAAAACCGTGTTGTATTGCTTTTATTGTTTTATGGTGAATTAAAGTTGTTTACAGCACTCCAGCTGTGGATACTCTCTTTTTGGAATTTACTTGGCCTGTTTGAACAGAGTATTTTGCCAGTTTCTGGGTTTTTTACTGTTAATAATGTAGGGTTGACTACAGACTTGCTGCCATTATAAACTCGCCTGAGCACACCATGATCCTCCAAGAGGGCCTTTCACAAATAACTCATGTTAACACCTTGGACTAAAACTAAATGCCATTAAATGGGTAATAGTATTCTTTGACAAGGACTACCCTTGTAACTATCCCTTTGACAACACACCCTTAAGTTGATCCCATACTCAGGCATCTGGGGGTGCCTATGTTGATAATGAAATCTCCTTTAATCTTCACATATCCATTATTGTAAGAAGTCCTTTTTTATCACCCAGCTTTTATCTAAAGTATCAATGTCCATGTTCAACTATTACTGGCTCTCATTAGGTCAAACATTGACTATAATGCCCCTTTCGGTATATACCTGTCCAAACACTTGGCTCAATGGGAAAATCACTACACATTCTCACTAAAAATTCAAGGGCCTAAATCATAAAATATATACTTATGGCTAGGCTTGTATAGGCCCTAGGGCTAATAGCCTAGTATCAACCTATGAACCTATACAAACCTTCTCAAATCTTTGTCCCATTTCTTGGTATCATACAGGTCTCTAAGGGGTGACCTTTGCCTCATGTATAGATCTTCAGCAGACCCTGTCCTGTTAGATGTGTTACACATCCCCAAGTCCAGTGATAGCATAAACCCCAGATCAGGGGAACTCAGTCTCTTGTGCAATATAAACAGCACATATTGAAGGGAGAGTTATGTATCACAGAGGACTACACAGCTATGGAATAATCTTTTACTCTGCATAAAGTAACAAACAAACTTTGATTGAGTGGATGGAAAACCATAAATTCACCTTTCTCTTAACACCTATATTTCTTATGAAAAATGACAACAGCTAATATTCCAGCACATCTGTGTTCTACCTGCTCTGGGTTATACATAAACAAATTATAAGGACTAAAATACGACCATGGGAATGTAAAGCTAGACTTTTAATTATCTTCAGAGATCGATAGTTTAGTAAGTACCTATGAACAGTGGTAGTTATGCTATGTGATTGGACTTGCACATTATTTTTTTTCCTTTGACCTTTCATATAACATAAGTGCAACATAAAATGTTAACCTGGCCATGCTTCTTAAGTGGTTAGCAGTTCCAATTTTTCTTACACGATTATTTTACATGTGTATAATTTTTGGCATTTTTTACATGTGTATAATTTTTGGCATTTCTTAAATGATTATTTTACATGTGTATATTTTTGGCGTTTCTTACATGATTATTTTACATGTGTATAATTTTTGGCATTATGAGTAGTGGTATTCATTAAGACAAGTAGCAAGACTTCCACACATTAGGCAGGATTCATAAATATAACAGCCACAAGTCATAAGTCTGCACAGAAAAGGTCCCTTTACATGAGTGTGAAAACAACTGATTCAGAGACACATTCGCCACAATGAGGAAAGGTTTCAAGACTAGCTAATCTGCATGTCTATGAATTGCTCGCTGAATTACCACAAGCATAAAGAAAGACTTTGCTGTTGTAATCACCTCTGTCAGTCTATGCATCGTGTTGGCAAAGGCACTGCTTCATTCACTACCCCACACACATGCACTCATTCATTCACATGTGCAAATAGACACAGACACACACACACACACACACACACACACACACACACACACACACACACATTCTGTCTATTCCCTTGCTAACTCCCCTATAGCAACCACCCAGGCAGGTGCATGCATGCACACATGCACACATGCACACATACACTCATACACTCATATGACAAATTTCATGGCACTGCAGATGTCTGCACAAATACTGCTACACACGTACACCAACTCATACATCCTAACGTTATTTCTCCACTAAACTCTGAATTGATTTTAGCCCAATCATTCCCATTAATTAACATGGCTGGTGAAGCTGATTTACACAGCTGAGCAGTTCTATGAATCACATGCCTGTGTAGATCATGTGACTCATGCCATTCCCCCAGATTGCATCATCAACATTTGAAGTAAGGCTTGAAGACATCTCACAATGTTCATGATATGGATGGCAATAAGTCACTGCTATAGGGCTGTCTAGGAATCAAAAATGGCTTCTGAGATAGTAAGCCATATTTACCACATGCAAAAGCTTTTCTGAATACCAGGATTATTTTGATCTTTGATCAATGAAATTCACATTCCATGTGTATCACTAAGTAATACTACTCAAGTTACTTTTACTGAATGTCTTCACTGATAGAAGATACCAATAATTGACTCTTTGTTTCTCTTCTTTCTCCTATCATATCTGTACCATATTGCTACAGTCTGCTTCCTAGGCAAGTAAACATTTCTTAGTGATAAATGCTCATTACAATATGGTGTTTTATGGGATACTCCTAAATCGTATTCTGTGCTGCAGGCTTTTAGTAAGAATTTCATCATCTTCCTGTCTAAATGCTTTCTGGTTCATCTGAAAACTATATACCCTGAATCCTGGTTAGTAAGTCACTAAGAAGAGAATTTTTAATGTATGCATCTCCTGAAAATTAAAAAGTACTGCTATAGTCATATGAAAAAAAATGGTGTCACACATCACTAAGATACATTCAGTGCAAACCTTTATGTAACATACAAATAAAGCATTTATATGATTTTTTTTAATCATGATAAAATATCTAATTTATAGTGACAGCATTTGCAATTTATACCCAGCAAATTCAGAACATAAAGAACTGACTTAAATGTACCAATAATTTATTTGCCTGACTTTAATTTTGCGTCATTATTTTACTGTGCCTTGCAGCTTTTTTTTCATGAAGTTTGATATCCAGTTTTTACAAAATTATTATTTATTTTTATTTATTTATTTAGTTATTTGTTTTTGCATTTCCAGTCAAAGCAGTACAATACATAGCCACTTAAAATCTACACAGTGGAATTTAAATCCAGCAGTATAGATGCCATCAGATGGCTGCATGAAACGACATCTGTTCAACAGGGAGCATGACATTAAGTTTACCTCTGATGTTGGCACTGTTACATGGTCTGAGTCAGTTACTCGCATGACATTAGGTTTACCTCTGATGTTGGCATGACATTAGGTTTACCTCTGATGTTGACACAGTTACATGGTCTGAGTCAGTTACTCACATGACATTAGGTTTACCTCTGATGTTGACACTGTTACATGGTCTGAGTCAGTTACTCACATGACATTAGGTTTACCTCTGATGTTGGCACTGTTACATGGTCTGAGTCAGTTACTCGCATGACATTAGGTTTACCTCTGATGTTGGCACTGTTACATGGTCTGAGTCAGTTACTTGCATGACATTAGGTTTACCTCTGATGTTGGCACTGTTACATGGTCTGAGTCAGTTACTGACTCAGACCATGTAACAGTGCCAACATCAGAGGGTGGCCTAATTGTTAAGGTGTTTGCCTTACAAACACAGGGTGCAGGGTTTGAGTCTCACAAGGGATAATTGGCTAGGCTTAAAATGGCTTGCAAGGGCAGTTAGCTTAGTACTAATCTATGAACCTATGAACATTAGGTTTACCTCTGATGTTGACACTGTTAGATGATCTGAGTCAGTTACTCGCATGACATTAGGTTTAACTCTGATGTTGACACTGATACATGGTCTGAGTCAGTTACTCGCATGACATTAGGTTTACCTCTGATGTTGGCACTGTTACATAGTGTGAGTCAGTTACTTGCATGACATTAGGTTTACCTCTGATGTTGACACTGTTACATGGTGTGAGTCAGTTACTCACATGGCATTAGGTTTACCTCTGATGTTGGCACTGTTACATGGTCTGAGTCAGTTCTGAGGCTTAAAAAAATGGCTTCTTGAAAGTTAGTTAGTTAGCAACACTAATCTCCTATGAACGTAAGGTTTTTACCTCTGATTGATACAGTGTTACATGGTCTGAGTCAGTTACTCACATGACATTAGGTTTACCTCTGATGTTGGCGCTGTTACATGGTCTGAATCAGTTACTCGCATGACATTAGGTTTACCTCTGATGTTGGCACTGTTACATGGTCTGAGTCGGTTACTCGCATGACATTAGATTTACCTCTGATGTTGGCACTGTTACATGATGTGAGTCAGTTACTCGCATGACATTAGGTTTACCTCTGATGTTGACACTGTTACATGGTCTGAGTCAGTTACTCGCATGACATTAGGTTTACCTCTCATGTTAACACTGTTACATGGTCTGAGTCAGTTACTCACATGACATTAGGTTTACCTCTGATGTTGACACTGTTACATGGTCTGAGTCAGTTACTCACATGACATTAGGTTTACCTCTGATGTTGGCACTGTTACATGGTCTGAGTCAGTTACTCGCATGACATTAGGTTTACCTCTGATGTTGACACTGTTACATGGTCTGAGTCAGTTACTCGCATGACATTAGGTTTACCTCTGATGTTGGCACTGTTGCATGGTCTGAGTCAGTTATTGACTCAGACCATGTAACATTAGGTTTACCTCTGATGTTGCCAAACACTGTTACAGGGTTTGAGTCAGTTACTCACATGACATAATTGGCTAGGCTTAAAATGGCTTGAAAGGGCAGTTACATGGTACTAAGTCAGTTACCTATGAACATTAGGTTTACCTCTGATGTTGACAGTTTTACATGATCTGAGTCAGTTACTCACTTGACATTAGGTTTAACTCTGATGTTGACACTGTTACATGGTCTGAGTCACTCACATGACATTAGGTTTACCTCTGATGTTGGCACTGTTACATGGTCTGAGTCAGTTACTCGCATGACATTAGGTTTACCTCTGATGTTGACACTGTTACATGGTCTGAGTCAGTTACTCACATGACATTAGGTTTACCTCTGATGTTGACACTGTTACATGGTCTGAGTCATTTACTCACATGACATTAGGTTTACCTCTGATGTTGACACTGTTACATTGTCTGAGTCAGTTACTCACATGACATTAGGTTTACCTCTGATGTTGACACTGTTCCATGGTCTGAGTCAGTTACTCACATAACATTAGGTTTACCTCTGATGTTGGCAATGTTACATGGTCTGTGTCAGTTACTCGCATGACATTAGGTTTACCTCTGATGTTGGCACTGTTACATGGTCTGAGTCAGTTACTGACTCAGACCATGTAACAGTGCCAACATCAGAGGGTGGGAAGATGGCCTAATGGTTAAGGTGTTTGCCTTACAAACACAGGGTGCAGGGTTTGAGTCTCACAAGGGATAATTGGCTAGGCTTAAAATGGCTCGCAAGGGAAGTTAGCTTAGTACTAATCTATGAATCTATGAACATTAGGTTTACCTCTGATATTGACACTGTTACATGATGTGAGTCAGTTACTCGCATGACATTAGGTTTGCCTCTGATGTTGACACTGTTACATGGTCTGAGTCAGTTACTCGCATGACATTAGGTTTGCCTCTGATGTTGGCACTGTTACATGGTGTGAGTCAGTTACTCAAGTATGGAATGGCTTTGAGATATAGGAGGACAACAGATGGCAAGAATGAATACCCATTCATAGGAGTCAATCAATGGGTGACAAGCTCGGCAACATAAATTAACCTGTAGTTTGCATTGTAGTAGGCTCACTGATAGTCCTTGGGGAACAAATGGGTATAAATTTCCATACTTTATACAGGAACATGGGTAGTATTAAGTTTAGTGAAATTATGTGATCATTAAACAACACAAAGGAAACACACTATTTTACTGAATATGGATGAGTGCTTTTGTCCAAACAATGATTTCTTCAGAGTGGTAGTTAAACCTGAATGAAAAGTAAAAGGAATAGTTTAGAATGATAATGTTTTCCAATGTTAAGTATTGATTTATTTAGCCAAGTAATTGTATATGCAAAACTATATAGATAAATGGCTGTAGGACAATTTTAAAATCTGACCATAATGTAATATTTAAATTTCAATCTCACAATATGTGCAAACGTTCCACTCTCTGATAGGACTAATCACTTACATTTGCTGTTCTTTGAAGCCATTAGGGGCAACCTCATATATTCTTCAAGTAGACTAAATTGCTTAAGAGAAAGAAATAAGCCCTTTTATATACAAACAGCAAACCTGCCAACACTAATTGCCCACAGTTACCTGTAGAGGAGACAAAAATTATTTAAAGCTTAAAGTCTGTATATTTAAATGTGCCCAGACAGACACTTCACACTTTTGAAGAAATACATCTGGGCTTTCTCAGTACATAGCCTGTGGTTCTCATTTTAAGAAACTGATTGTTTTTAAGTGAAGCAAGTAAGGAAACTGCATTTTTATCATTGAATTTCAGCCAACAAGTGTAGCACCACAAGGGCATATAACCTACCATGAAGTGTTTCATCATTAGAAGTGATTTTATTAATTTTACTGTAGTACATAGGAAGGAGCGTCCTTTTATGGGGACCTGTAAGGTCTCCCCTAATCAGTCATCTTTAAGTGACTGAAAGATCCGCAAAGGTGCTTTGGGAAATAAGTCTCCAATTGATGTTTTTTCTTTGCTTATTTGCAGTGAAACTGCATCTCGTCTGCATATAGTACTGTGAGGAATCATGTGGTCATTACAGCCGCTATTTCTTTTGTTAGCTTGTGACACCTTAGCTGTAAGGATTTGTACAACCTCACTGTGTTGTAAGTAAAGAAACCCCTCATTATTTCATCATAATGACCTTCATTGTAAGGCAGCTATTCACAGCCCTGCACATCTTTCTCTCTTGCTTTACCAGACCATGTATTTTATTTCCAGTCTGTCTTATGGAATATACAGGCCCAGGGCTTTTATTTTCTCCATGTACTCCCACTACTTTTTGCCCTATATTTTTCTGGCAGCGCTATCTGTTCAGTCTCTTGACAAATACTATGTCATACTTCATACATGTCCTCCAGAAATGCGGCCTATATTCTTAATTGAGCCTTTAAAGGGAGAGGGCAACTGATAGAGCTACCCAGTTTACACACCTTCATAATTATTATTCTGCTCTGTTCAGCCTGGCTACGAGGCATCCACAGTGGGTAATGTGATTGATATTATGAGAGATGATTACACTAAAAGCTTTCTCATTTGCCAAAAAAAAAATGCAAAAAGAAAGTGGGTGAGGAAATGCTAAATAAATGCCTTTAATGACCTAGATGCTCCTAAACAAATTTGTATAAAGTCCTTGAAATGTTATAACACATATAACAAGATATCAAAATGTAGCCCAGGACCAAATTCAATGCAGCAAACCATGACATCCACTTTTACACCTGCCGAAGAATGGAAACAACTTCTGGAAATGTTCTTTATAAAGAACTGCCTAGCTGATTTCTGCATTACACCCCACTTACAACTTCCAAACTTAATCTGCCAGTAATTCCATGTATCACAGTCCTGCCATTCTGTGCTACATGACTCATTCATTAATGGGGGAGGGGGAATCGTAAGTAGGATGGCACTAGCCGGCAGACTATATATATATATATATATATATATATATATATATATATATATATATAGCAGAGCGAAAACAATGAAACCGCAGAACACCGAAAAGCACGAAATTCAAAATCCCAACCCAATGTTACCGGAGTTTGAATTAGCACTTTTCATGTTCTGCTGTAGGTAAGTGTGTGAGTGTATTTGTGAGGGGAAATGCTGTGTGTAAGTGTGTGTTGTGACTGTGGTGTGTGTGAGGGACTGTACTGTGTGGGTGTGTGTTTGCCTTGTGTGTCTGTGTGATCTCAGGGTTAGAATATTTCAGTAGGGGTGTGTGGGGGGGTGCAGAGGGGCTTGCCTCCCTGCCTATCATTAGTGTAAGGTGTTTTGTTTAGTAGTGTGGGGCAGTTGTGTGTGTGTTTTTGTGTGTTTTGTAAAGTTGTATGTTTTTCGGAGTTCTGGGGTTTCGTTGTTTTCGTCTCGGTGTTCTGCATTTCGTTCTTCTGGTCTTTCGTTGTTACGAAGTAGACCCATATATATATATATATATATATATATATATATATATATATATATATGGATCTGCTACAGATTGTCATTTGTCCACATTTTCATTGCACTGAACACTGAACAGTCATATCATTCAAAATAACAAAAATCATCTAAAACATATGTTTTGCAGGGGCAAGCTACCATGCAACCCCCACACCCCTTGCTAATGATATATACCAACTCTGAGACCACACTAAAGCTGGAAAAGAGCAGAAGCCCCAATCCCCACCGTACTACAATCTCAGACACCTTGCTAATACCACTCTTTGATGATATGACCATTCGATACTTCAGTCTTAGGGCTTAGTGTGTTGATGATGCTGCTATAGAACAGACTCCCCGTCCACGCTAAACAAAGCTCATCCCTGTCCATATTCGAGCACAACTTAGATCTATAGATGCGAAACAGAAACATTTCCCTATGACTGCCCCCTGTACTACTAATGGGCAGAATCAGCTCCTAAATGTTTTATCCCATGAATGTGTCTCCTCACATTATCTACGGTATGATGCAGTTACTCTCATTGGGGTAATATATAATTATTGACCATGGGATGAGGAAGGCCAGTCTATAACCAAATGGGGCAGGGTATTTAAAGCACAAAAAGGGAAACAGGCTAGACTTAAAATGACCCTCAAGGGCAGCTAGTCTAGTACTTACCTTTGAACTTCTGAACAATCTGAAGTAGAACTCTCTCTGTCTCTCTCTGTCTCTCTTTCTGTATATATATATATATATATATATATATATATATATATATATATGTGTGTGTGTGTATATATATATATGTATATGAGTTGATGTCAGATTATGAAGTTTTGAAAACTCAAAATTCATATGGTCGAGACCATATGTTTGAGTTTCTGAAAACTCGAATGTAATAAAAAATAAATGTACATTTTTGCAGGGTCCCCCTGCAACCCCCATACCCCCTGCAATTATATATACCAACTCCAAGATCATAGTACAGTGAGAAAAAGGGTAAATTCCCTCATCCCCACTATACAGTGATCTCCATGGAAATGCTTTAACAACAAATTTACCCTTTTCCCCACTGTAGTGCAATCTTGGAGTTGGTATAATAATATAATTGTTATAATTTGCAGGTGGTGTGGGAGGTGCAGCAAAACAGTAGACTCTTTTTTTCTTTACATTTGAGTTTTCAGAAACTCAAACATGAGTTCTCAACCACATGAAGTTCGAGTTATATATATATATATATATATATATATATATATATATATATATATATATATATATATATATATAGCCACAACCCGTTTTCCCATTTTTTCACATATCTACACACACACACACTGCAGTGACTGTTACTATCATGTGTAACCTGTCTACAACTTGGAAACATTAGATTATCTTGTTTTGTTATAACAACCATTCTGTTTATAGTGTAGTAGCACGACCGTGAAGTACTTCTCTTAAAGTTTGTGGAAATTCGTATTAATAAAAAAAAATAACGCAATAGGTGAGGGGTACATGTTTTATTAAACGTTTAAACTTCTGTAAATTAAACTATAACAATGTATTGTTTTACTTATATTGTATATGCTTGGTGGCAAATCTAGGGCTGAGCCTGGAAATGGTCCAGTGGGATGAGTGCTTTAACAGTCAACAAATACATAAATAAATAAAAGTAAACATATGAGGAAATGAATAGAAGTAAATATTACAACATCATGTAAGTTATGACAATTTGCATGTAATAAATCATACTGTACTACTGTAATTACATAAAAGCTGAACTCTACAGCACAGGGCTTGAGAAGGATGAAACTCTGAATGACAATTTCTGTGTAAATTTAATGGTAGGATGGAGATACAGTGCTTCAACAGGTTCATAAATCAGTATAATGGTGAAATGCCTCTGTCATTTTAACATACTCTGTAAAGCTTTTTAAATTACAAAAATGACTTCAAGCAGCAGGTGTTACTTTTTACAGTGGTGTAAAAGCACGTCTAGCCTGCAGGAGACAATGTTCACACATACAGAAAATTAGATGTAAATTACTTTGACTCTATAGTTTTGCTCTCAGTGTAAGCAGCCCTAAAACAGCTATTTCTCTGGCAAGATGCTGAATGTATCTGTCATCAAAGTCTCTAAATAAGGCTTGCAGCCCTCTTAAGCTGGAACATTTAAAACAAATTTTCTCAGACTCCTACTTCCAAAACAGTGTGATTTTGAGCAACACCATTCTTTACTAGATTTATATTTATTTTCACTTTTAATCTCATTTCAGCAATTTACGAAGCATAATAGTTTACATTCCACATATTAATCAAGTAACCATGAATTAATGAGGATCGTCTATAATTTTAAACAAAAGTGTGCAATAAGGGTTCAGATAGGTAGTGTGCAGCAGTCACTTTAAGGTGCACCTCTTCTCTGATCTGACAAAATATCTATTTTGTTACTGCGTTTTTTTTTTTTTATGTACTGCAGATCATTTCTTGGAAGGAATTTATCAACTATTAACTTTTGCAATTCACAAGCTGATATGCTTAGAAGTATTACTCATTAATTCTGAATGAATCTTAAATAGTGAATAAAATAAAAGAAAATATGACGATAGTTTACCTCCATTCTCCAACTGACAGCTGCGCGAGGGAAATTCATTGAAAGCATCTTTCAGCAAACAGTTAAGTATTGACCTCTCTCCACTGTTTTGTGACCTTGGACCCTGCAAAAAAAATCTTTTGTTGCTTTTCTCTGAAAGTGGCATTCAGCGAATATTTTTTGCACTGTTGTCCATCTGGGAAATTTTATGTAAAAATAACAGTGAATCCAGTGAAATATGCCAATAAGAAATAATTATGAGGTTAATACTGCTCAAGAATGAGTTAATTTATTGTACTTCATAATTGTGTTTCTGATCACTTCCCTAACTACCTGAAAAAAGAAATACCGCATACTGTTACAATGTGGTAGGAAAAGTCTAAACATATGCAAAAGTGCAATATCAATTTGACAGTCTTCTTCCAGGTATCAGAATTAATAGGTACCCCAAAATTAGTTTTTTCTAAATTATGTAAAGTATGACAGTACATAGTTCTCCAGTTGCCTTCCTGGCTATGGTGCTTTTGTCAGGAGTCTACATGTCTGGTCTGTATCTATAAGAATTTCTGTTGGTGTGTCAGGCATCCACCCACATCCAAAATACATGTGCAAAAATAATTACTATTGTCTAATTTAACCCTGTATATTTACATATACATGTTTGCACGCGTATGTGTGTGTGTCTCTGTGCATACGTGTAGGAGTGAATCTATGTGTGTGTATATATATATATATATATATATATATATATATATATATATATAGGGGAAAGGTGGGCGGGTGTGTATTTATGTGCATGCTTGCATGCATTTGTGTTGTATGCATGTATGAGTGCCAATGCCCTAATGACTAGCATTCAGTCCTAGATTTCTTCTTGTCTTACACCCTTTGCATGCCAGGATTAGCTCTGGAACTCAGAAACCCTGAATTGTATAAAGCTTGTATAGAAATATACAGCAACATTTTTTCCAAGAGTTACCCAGAACTTTACAGCTGTTATGATAAATAATTCATCTGCAGGAAGGTCCCTATCCCTTGGCAGTTTTGTGTATTATTGAAGTGAAACTTCTTTAGGGCACAGTACCTTGAGTTTAGAGTGAAATAGAAAAGTGAAATGGAACTGAGACTCTGCTGGACGGTGGCACTGTTCAGTGCCCAACTGTTGCCGAACCATGAGCCAACAAGGGAAATAGGGATGCTGATTTTTGGCTCTTCTGTGCATTTTAAACAGCTTCCACTACTGTGTTTCTGTTTCTCAGAAATAATAGTTTGCCCACAAGATGATCTCTTGCAAAAAAAAGCTGTTGAGAACTGCTATAAAAAGAGGGACAGGAGAGACATACACACACACAGACAAATTCCATTCTTAAGGAAGAAAGAAAATGTAGAAATCATAAAACTCAGCAAGCATCGTGTGCAAAAATAGTTCTGTATATATCCCTTAGCTTGTGTCTAAACAAACTATCCTTGTCTTCCTCATATTTTTTTTATTAAATGTCCACACTTCATAACACATACTGTTTGTTTACTGTGATCAAACTATAAAAGCTGAAAGCAGTGAACAATCTTTTACATTTCAACTTGTGATGTAGTTTTAACAGCTGCAAAAGTTTAACTAGTACTTTGAATTAAACAATGGCACCATTCCTTCACACCCTAAAGCCTTGCCTACCGTGCTGGGTTGCATGATGGGATTAGACAGTTACAAATGTAAGTTAAATATCAGACTATAATTATAGTTAGCATCCTGGGTCAGTGAACTACAATGTTATTTCTGATTTGCAACTAAAATGTTGTGCTGGTGTCCTTGTCCTTCACAGCATCTGGTTCCTTTTTGGCTTCAAAAGTAAAAACCAACAAACTAATAAAAACAAAAACTTAACTTGCAGACTGATTGGCAGGCTGCATTCTTAATAAATTAATATTTGGTGTTAAAGAATACAGTGTCTGACTTATCATTTGTAGTAATAGAGGAGCGCCATTATAGAAAAGCAGCCAAAAGTCAACCATGTGACCCGTAATCATTTATTAGCTAGCTTTAGAATAGTTGTCACTTCTGATGGAAAAAATGCGAAAAAATCAACAAGTCACTGTTTAATTTTATTTGTATTGTGCTGGGCCACACACGGCATGAACACACTCACACCCACACCCACATACATACAACTCTAAGATACTCTCCAAAGCACACACATACAGTTACATACTATGCCAACACACACACACACACACACACACATACTACAGGAGTGCACACTTACACAGCTGTCTGAGTAAGTCTTCATTGCAGTTAAGGAAGCAATAATGCCTGACAGGGTATGTGTTAATGTGTAATTAATGCCCACCCAAAATATATTAAAAAAATAAAATAGTACTTAAAAAAAAAATAAGCAAGTAGAACACAACAATTTTACAGTGAACCCATTCTATAAGTGCAATAATGCCCTTCAGGGTGCGTGTTAACGTGTAATTAACGCCCTGCCAGGCATCAGGCCTCATAATACCGCTGGGCGGTGATTAATTACACATTAACACACACCCTGTCAGGCAAGTAAACACACCCCTTACCTTTAAACTGTCCCTGATTTTACCTCATATTTTTGCCCCAGTCGTCCTACAAGTTTTCATTTTCTGGTAAATGACTGAGGATTTCAGGTGGTAAATAATGCCAACCTGCGTTTCATTATTGATCTGATAATACATATTGATGCAAAACACGCTGTTCTGCAGACCTTCTAAACTAACTTTTAGAAACATTTATAACATTTCAGTGATTAATGGCCATTGTCCCTTTGTTATTTTTGTCTTTGGCATTGTCCAGCATTCTTGAGCAAAACTGATGAGAAATTTCAGGTCATTATCATCTGGCATAAAAGGAAGTCGGGGTATTGGATTAAAAAAAAAAAACTTGAGTGATCGCCATGTGCAGTAGAAGTGAAACATCTGTAAGGAAATGCAAAGGACCTTATACTGTACTGTACCATTTGCTTTCCTTCACATTTCCTTACAGAAGTTTCACTTCTACCGAAGATGGTAACCACGCACATTATTTATTTGTTTGTTTGTTTATTTATTTTGCCTGACAACTACTAAACAGAACTACTGTCAGACTGCTGTATAAACTTTACCCTCAGTATTTAATGCTTCTTCCTGTGAATTAAACCATGCAGTTTTATAGATAAGCTGTGCATGTCTCTATGTCCAGACCCTGCATGACACCTGTTTTTAAATAAACGTCTGTGTACTCTTGCAAAAAAAGAGATTCAAAACAGACATCAAGCTAGAGTGCCACTGATTCCTTAAAGTGCCTTCAGTAGAAAGATCAGAAATGCAGAATCACTTCAAATGGCCAGGTCATAACCAGGAACAGATAAACAACAGCTTTTAATTTCAACAGATATAACCAGATGCAAAATTACTGAAATATTTTAGAGACTTTGGCTGGCATAGTTCCTTGCTTTACCATCTAGCCTCACCTCTCTATAAACTGGTCCCATTACATTGGCCAAAACTGGCATAAGAGGGATACACAAGCTGAGGGCTGACAGGTTTCCACTCATTTAGGGGTAGACTTTTCATTTATGGTCTAGTCTGCTGTCTTTCTATTTTGGATCAGTGAGTCCATCTCCACCAAATGAGGGGGTTACCAGGAGTGTACCCCCAGGGCAATGTGCTGGGGTCAATCATGTTTGGAATCCACTTCTCAGAAGTCAAGTCTAATGCTCAAGGCCTCTGTCTCACCAAGTTCACAAATGACTGTAAACTGAGAGCTATTACAGATTCCTCCAAGACACCAGCATCTTGTAAGATGGTTTAACACAGACAAATGACTGGTACCAGAGCAATGGTCTAAAACTCAATGCCAAAAAATGCCCTTTGAGAAACTGTCAACTCAAGTTACTTACTCCATTGATAAAACACCCATAAGAGTTGACACAGTAGTAAGTGATCTGGGAGCATATGTATACAGAAATCTGCCCTTTGACCAATGTTTAGCCAAGACAATGAGAACATCTTTTGATGTCAACCAACTTATAGTTAAGGGTATGGCATTCAGGAGCAAGGAATTTATAGTACCACTCTACTCAGCCCTTATCAGACTTGGCATTGAATGCAGTGTCCCTTTGGCATGTATCTAACCAGACACTTGCAACAGTTGGAATGTCCACAGAGGTTACCCACCTAGAGAATTCAGGACATGGCTACCCTGTCCTACATTGATTGCCTAAAGGCTCTGTCTCTGTATTCAGTCTTCTGCAAGCTGCTGAGAGGGGATCTTTGCATGGCTTACAGGGCTTCCTCAGACCCAGCCCTGATAGATCTTTTCCACTTTTGCAAAACAAACAGCAGCATAAGCACTAGATCCAGGGATATGTCCTTCACTTGTGACATGAACAGAATGTGGTCAAGAGACAGAAACATGTACCAAAGGATCCCAGAAGTATGGAATAAGCTCCTCATCCATGTAAAACCACGTTCATCCCTCACCCTATTCAAATGAAACCTTGACAATTGGATGTGAAATTTTAAATGTCCCCCTGGTCTGGCCCCCATATCTCTTATGGACAAAGGTCATCAATAAGAAAAGTATTATCCAACACCCCCACTACAAATCCTTAGTTACCTCTCTACTAACCTGCTCCCCATATAGATGCCCATGATACTCAGTACCCAAATGGTTTGCAGTGCATGGTCAAGCTTGTAAGAGCCCTAGTGGTCATGAGCCTAGAAACAGCCTATGAAACTTTAAACTTATTTGATAAACACAGCACAGTACCTTCCATACTGGATTTAGATCAGGTGCATGTTTGAACACACTGCTGAACAGATAAAACTGAGTCACTTGGTTGACAGCCCAGGCTTCATCACTATATACTACAGTGCTATTATTATTTTAGTAGTAGCACATGTTAGACTGTTGATCTTTTCTTCTTCTGATGGAAGTGATGAAGAGGCATATGAGTTAGACATTTCTGGTTCAGACTGATAATGTTTACTAACTTCAGAAAAATTATTCCAATACAAAATATTTTCTGGTGTACAACAGGATGGTAGAGGGCACTGAAACTGATGGAAGTATGCAGAAATGTAGCTTTATTTTGAATATATTACTCTCATAAAAATATCTCTAATGCAAAGCACATCATCAAGTGATCACTTGTCAGAGTGCACTCCTGCTTTTGATGCATAGAAGGTCAAGATGACTGTGGGTTCTGTTCCTACATCAGGTGACTAGAATCATATTCCAGTAATAATATTGCAGTGTAGCAATAGTAGTAGTGTAATCAGGTCACAAATAAATAAGTGAAATAAATGTTACATTGCACAGTTATCCATGAGGGGTAATAATCAGTATACGACATGATACCTTCGATATCTGGCTGAAATCTGACAGGAGACGCAAATGTTAGTATGTTTGTTATGTGGAAGATTTGAAACTAGGCTTTGTATGAAACAATTCATTCATGAAGTACACAGAATATGAAGACAGAAATCCTAAAAAAGGCCTATTACTATGTAAGTCAGCCAAAGATGTAATCAACAGAAAACACAAACATTACATTTCAAAGGTTTTGAGGTCTGCTGAACCAAAAAAAGCATTTAGGTCAGCAGACTGAAAAGTCTGCATTTACAGCTTACTGAATTTCTGCAATAAGAAACTTTAGCACTGTGGAGATGTTTTTGTGTGTGTGTGTGTGTGTGCATGTGCATGTGTTTTAATTCTTTGTTAACTTTAATGTGCTATAGTTTATCTCAATATGCTGCAGCCTTTGAGTCACTTAATAATTTTAAGAGGAAAGGGAGGAAGTAGGAGGGGCTTTTGCCTCTCATTCTGGGGGAATTGGGCAGAGTGATGCATCTTGTTATTCAGTATGTGCTATTCTTGCGTTTCTCTCTATATTCATTGAAGTGTCAGGTTTGCTCCTTTTGCTGTAGTCACTGTATATAGTAGCAAGACTATATGGATTTCTTCTGTACATGGGAAGCAATCCTAAATTGCAGACTGGATAGCCCTGTCTCATCATTTTTTAATTACGAGGGATAAGCTCGTGTAGAAAACTCCACTAAAGCTGGATATAACATAAAAGGATTTTATCTAAGTGAGAACCCATCTTACTGAGGCCAATAATCAGAACTGTTAAGCCTGTACAGAAATGCCCCCAATCATGAGGTCTGGTGATTCTGTAATTGGAAGCCAACCAAATCTCTTGTATGGTGAACACAGAATTCAAGGAGAGAGCAAAATCATTTTCAGTATTTTATTCAGCAATGTTTGCAAAGATTTGCTTTTTCTAGAATATGCTGTACATATCAGAAGTAGGCCATATTCTAGATGGATCTGGACACTAATGTTTCTAAAGCTATATGGAATCTTATGTGATTATAAATAAAGTCTTAGTGATCAGCTTATCTTACAATGCAACTAAGTCGTGCTATTACAGAATTAAGGTTATTTTGTTTTTCTTATGTGTTTATTTTATCTTATTGTTTAGTTTTGGTGATGTGTAACAAGCCTATGCATGATTTGATTGATTGTATTGTTTGGTCCACCCACAATCCAGTAAATTTAAAGTTAGCGATATGTTCTGTGGAGTATTCAACAGAAGTTCTCAGTGTTCCATTTAATGTGAGAAATTAATCACCCTGACAATTTTTGCCGAATGTGATGATTCCATTGAAAACTTTGATATTGATTCAGCCACTTTGATGTGATAGGGAGAGATGAGAACAAACAAATAATCAACATATATAATCTGAGAAGGTTTTGGCTGTCCAGGGTAAGAGGATTTATTAAATAACTGAAGGCTGTCTCCATTACTGACAACTGGGGTACTTCAGACTTCACTAGTGACAGACTTGAGTGCCAATTTATTATTGTAATTAGTCAGTCAAATAGCTCTTGAAACAATGACAAGAACTAGGGTCATAACCAATATTTTCTGTGATGAATCTCATGAAAAACAGAGACAAATACATATGCCAAATAGATGAGTAAGGACTCTGTGTCTTTACCAGTATCAGTAAGGTATCATTAGTGAAAAACACAGAACCGTCATTGTACATTGTACTTTTCTTAAAATTGTACTTCTCACTACAGAGAAGCTTATAGTGACCCAATGACTTAACCTGTGAAAATCCAGGAAGCAAAGAAATAGGCAATAGTGGAAAAAGACCCATTATGCTTTTTGCACAGTTATTCTTCAATGTAAAGAAGTGCCAAATGGAATATAGCAAGTGTTAGGGAAATATCCAAAAATTACTGTCAGCCTAGTAAGGACCATTTATTTCTTCTTTGCTGTTTACAAGGTCGCAATTTCCTACTTAGACTATATCTGCTTATGTTGCTGAGCTGAAGAATTATATGATTAGAACTGTGAATTGATGAGATATGCGATTCATTAATAAAAAGACCAGAATGGTTTGTGATATAAGAAATGATTAAATAAGGGGTAGATTTTAGGAAGAAATAGCTCCATCCTAATCAAAACCTATGGCTGTATATAAAGAGACTGAAATAAAAGTACATAGAATTAATTGAGAACATGAAAGCTTTAAGAATAAATATGGGTGATACCTGAAAGCAAATTAATTGCTACATAATTATGCATTTTATATATGTATATGTGTATGTATGTGTATATATATATATATATATATATATATATATATATATACACACACACACACACATACATACATACCTATAAAGAGAAAGAAAAACTACTGAGAGAATAGATTGTAAAAATAATGTATATGAAACAGGGAGTTATGTATGAAGGCATTGCAGCAGTAATGAAATGACTACTGAAAAAAGAAGCAGTTAAAATCCACCCTTCCTCTGCTAGTAAGCATAAGACAAATCATTGTCCTGCTTTTTATTAATTTTACTAGACCTGTGCTTGAAGAAACTATTTGCAAAGATGTCTAAATGGAAAGTCAAATCTTTTCAAACAAATTTGCATATACTTGAACAGAAACATGAACATGCATTTATTAGCATGCATTTATTAGCACTATTAAATGGTAAAAGTTGGTATACTGGATTTATTACTGCTCAATATCTGAGTTGTTTGGCTTCTGCTAGATACCTACAATCAAGTGCATTACTAGCTGAGCTAAGTACAAACTTGCAGTGTTAAAGACTGTACTGCATTTTATTTTTCTGTCTATTAAATTGTTTCAGTGAATATTGTGGTCTGTGTCTCTCTGTAGTTATTTATTTTTCTTTTTAATTGTTCCATAGAATACCGTGGTCTCTGGCTCTCTCCCTCTCTCTCTGCAGTAAGTGGGGGCTATTGTGTTTCACTTCAGTGATATTCAGTGTTAAACTCTTGGCCTAGTGGGTTTCTCTGTATTTATAAGTGTTAGTCACATATCTTTGAATTTATTTCTGCTCAATATCCGAGTTGTTTGGCTTCTGCTACATATCTACAATCAACTGCAGTACTAGCTGAGTTAAGTACAAACTTGCAGTGTTAAAAATTGTACTGCATTTTATTTTTCTGTCTATTTAATTGTTTCATTGAATATTGTGGTCTGCATCTCATGGTAGCTATTTATTTTATAGTTTCATAATTTAGTACTAGGCTATCTGCCCTGGGGCATTTGTAAGCCTAGCCATAGTGATGTGGCTTTTGCCACCCCATGAAATGGTACAAAAATGTACAGAATAAATTTAGAATACTGTGCCTCTGTCTAGTAGTGACACAATGAAGGTCCCCTTATATAATAGAATTAGTTTACTGTGCCCCTGTCTAGCAGTGACACAGATGTGACCTTACAATCTCCCATCCACTCATCAAGATTTCTCTTGAAGAGAGTCAGTGAGGGGCTCTGCCTAATACGAACTGGGATCTTGTTCCAATGCATGGGAAGCCTCTGGGTTATGAATCTATCCCTCCAGCATGTCCTATTCATACTTGTGGCGAGGTTTAAGTCTTTAGCTCTCGTGGTCCTGATGGATTTGGATTTTTTTGAGGTGGAGCATGTCCATCAGATCCTGATTGGACATGGCCTTGTACGTCAGACAGAGATCACCTCTGAGCAGGCGGTATGCTACTGAATAGAGCTGAAGTTTCTTTAGTCTGGCAGAATAAGACATATGTTGGAGACCCTTGATCCTCTTGGTGAGGTACTTTTGTGGTCTCTCCAGCTGTTGCAAATGCCGGGTGAGGTACATACCAAATGGGGCATTGTACTCAATCATGGGTCTGATGAGGGAGGAGTATAGGGGTACAATGACATCCTTGGATCTGGATGTGAATCCCTTTATGATGAGGTGTGCAAGGTAGAATGTTTTTCTAACCACTTTGGCAACGTGGGTGTCAAATGAGAAGTCGCTGTCGACTTGGGTCCCCAGGTCTCTGATTACTTTTTCCGTACTCAATGGGTTGCTGTCTATGTGATAATTTGTGGGTACTTTGTTTTTCCCAAAGGGGATGACTATACATTTTTTGGCATTTAGTTTAAGGCCGTGACTCCGGCACCAGTTGTCCGTTTCTGTGAGGCCTTTTTGTAGGATGTATGTGTCCGCTGATGTATCGAGTATGGGGCCTAGTTTGCAGTCATCTGCGAACTTTGTCAGCCACAACCCTCCCATGTTTGCTTTAACATCTGAGAAATAAATGCGAACAGAGGGTCCCAGGACAGATCCCTGTGGGACACCACTTGTGACTGGCTTTGAGTCTGACATTGCTCCAGCAATTTTAACTTTATGGGTTCTGTCCTTTAGCCAGTTTGCAACCCATCTACTGACATAAATTATTTCATGGAATATTGCGATCTCTCTCTCTCCAGTTAGTTTTCTGCCATCCCTCCCTGTTTTTGTTCTGGTATTAATATTGGTGGCTTTGGAATTGCCCACCCCTCCTGTAAATTTGTGTTTGAACACTCCTCCTGGGTCTGTCTCATTTGCTCTCTCAACCAATTACAGTGAGATCATATTTTGACTTCAGACAATCCTACCAGTCGCATCTGTTCAGTTCTATCCCAGCTCTATTCCATTCTAGTGTCATTAGCTCATTCTGCCTAATACAGAGAGAACGTTTGTGAATGGCAAGCCACGTAGGTCCTTAATTTTGAATTATCTTCTGTTTCTCCTTTCTCCCTTTCCACTTTCCAAAAAAATTTTTTTTTTCTAAGCTTGTTTCCTGGCTTTCCTGTAACTAGTCTAGTCCAGATACAGATTTGCTGTAACTAGGACTGTTTGTAAGCTTGTGAGCCCCCAACACCTTTCTGTGTTGGAGGGAAGCATTCTAGCTTATCAGTGGGAGTGGTAAGCACAAGGTAGCCTATCTACCACAAGAGTGGTTTCTGGACCAGAAATTGCAGTTTATTGGCTGTTTGGGCAGTTTTTCCATCTCTTTCAACCTTCTGGTTTAAAAGCCCATGTTTGCACTTGTTTCCCACCTTTCCTGTAACTAGTCTAGTCCAGATACAGATTTGTTGTATCCAAGACTGTTTGTAAGTTTCTGAGCCCCCAAGCCTTTCTGTGTTGGAAGGAAGCATTCTAGCTTATCAGTGGGAGTGGTAAGCACTAGGTAGCCTATTTACCCCAAGATCCAGGTACAGATTCTTAGTTTTGAATTTGCTTATTCGTGCTCAGCACTTGTTCAGAACTTGTTGTTAGCACTAAATAAGCTACAAATTAATACAGCACTCAACCTTCCTCTTTACCTAGTGGAAAGCATTTTTTGTACTTACTTTCCTCAGTTGCTTCAAGAAAAACAGCTCTTATACTCACTTTCCTCACTTATCTAGAGGAAAGTAGTTTTTATTAAGGCATGTCCAAGGGTCAGCTCCCAGTGTTCTCGCCTGTCTATCTGATGAATCTGGGCATCTTGGGGCTATGTAGCATTTGCTTCATGTACACAGACAACCCTCTCTTCTTAACACCCAACACCACAACCTGTGAGAGATGCACTTATCTAGCCAAACTGGAGGTTAAGCTCTCTCCAACCAAGAATGAACTTGACAGTTAAGATGAGAAGATAAACTCTTGCACCACACGACACTCATCACATAGTGCCACTAAACATACACCATCAAAATCCACACATAGAAACCAAAAACATTTACAGAGGCTCTCAATAATAATCTGCTCAAGCAACAGAGACCTCCAAAGCAGAAATGCAAACAACCTCCACCCCCCAACACAGCCCAAATGATACATAGCCCACAGACTCAGTGTGCCAATAAATCACAGCTCATAAGGCAAAACAACATACCCAACACACTAGTCATAGGTGACTCTATAGTCGGGCATATTAATGTCCCACTCACCAAGCTAAACATGGAGAAGGTTACTGTCAGCTGCCTGTCAGGTGCCAGAATCTGCCACATAACCCACGCACTCAGGTCACTCCACAACAAATATGACTCTGTCATTGTCCATGTTGGTGTGAATGACCTGAGATGTACCTCCCTAGACTACATTAAAAGAGTCATCGAAGAGCTCTCCATTCATGTAGGTAAGGCAGGTATGACCCTAGCCCTGAGTAGCATCCTGCCATCACCCAGAATGATACCACAGTACAAGGACAAAATAATTGACTTCAGCAATTAGCTAATCTTCTGGTGTCATTTGAAGGGGATCCAGTATCTGTCTGCTGGGACAACATGGTCGACAGACCACGATGCTTTGCCAGAGACAGCCTGCACCTGTCACCCCTGAGATACTGGCTAAGTGTCTTGTCACCCCTATAGTGTCTTTTTTAGGCAAGGTTCCAATGACAAATTCACCACCATAAAAGGAACAGACAAGCAAAAACTGAGGGTAATGCTACTCAATGCTAGAAGTCTAAATCTCAAAATGCACTCACCTGAGGCACTCCTTAAAATAATGAACATCAATATCTGTGCAGTGACTGAGGCCTGGTTCAAGGCTCATGAGAGCACCCCTGCATTACCAGGCTATAACTCATACCACACTTTTGGGCCATCTAACTTGGACCAGAAAACCAAAAGAGGAGGTGTGTCCATATTCATTAAGGATATCCACATCTCCAGGCTAGTTGTGCAGCATAATGCATCCGAGGTTATCCAAGTGCAACTAACTCTGGGCAAAACTGCAATCCAAATTGTAGCTTGCTACAGATCCCCACTATGCCCCAGGATTCCCACTACTCTTTTCTTAATATACTGGAAAATATTAGGGTTCAACCAAATACCCTAATAATCGGCGATTTCAACTACCCCACCATTAACTGGGAAAACTACTCATGTACCAACTCCTTCACTCAGCGCTTTCTGGAATTCATAAATTCCAGTGCTCTGGATCAACTTATCCACACCTCCACCAGGGGCAGCAATATCCTAGACCTAGTCATTACCAACATGAGTGACCGGTATTCCACACCTGAAGTCAACTCCTTGTTGGTCAGATCTGACCATAAGCTAATCACCCTAGATATCTGCATCCCGCCCCCACCCACCATTAAGGAAACCACAGTAAAAAAATTCTCCAAAGCCAACTTCATGCTTCTTAAGACAAAAGTAGTGAACTTCATGACACCCATGCAGATGGAAAATACAGTTATGACTGCTGAATCCTATGCACATGCACTCTATAAGCACTTACACGACTGCATGGATCGTGCTATCTTCCAAAAAAAGGAAGCCAATCTGGTGGTCCCCTGCCATAAACAAACTCTACAACAGAACGAAGAAACTGTTGCAAAAGAGAGTAAAATCCCATGAGTGGAGGAGCTCCCTGGTCAGCCTCAGTAAGAAGATGAGATCCCTTATAAGATCCTCCAAAGCTAGATACGAAAACAAATTTGCCACTGTTTCTAAGGGCAACCACAAAGCATTCTATAGCTATGTCAAGAATCTCAATGGCAACACCCAGATCTGCTCTGCACAACGGCACAAAAATTACAGAACCAACTGATATTGCCAACATCCTGGCAGATAGATTCAGTGCTAACTTTACCCCCCTCTCACCCACTAAAGGGCCCATATCTATACAGGAAGAATGCAGAGTCAATGTGATCACATCTATGCAGGTAAAAGCTGCACACTCTAAAACCAAAAACACAACATCCATGGGACCGGACAACATCCCAGGCTGCATTTTACACAAACTTCAGATCTAACTGTCTCCCCACCTAAGCACCATGTTCAATCATAGTCTCACATCAGGCTTTGTGCCCACTGAATGGTGCACAGCAACAGTTATTCCACTCCACAAAGAGGGAGCCATCACTGATCCTGGGAACTATTGCCCTGTTAGCCTGACGACCCTGGTCTGCAAGGCCATGGATCGTATCATCATGGAACTCAGAAACAACAACATTGGTAACCTCCAAACTCTGGACCCCACCCAGTTCAGGTTTGTGAAAGACAGATCATGCCTTCTGAACCTGATCAACGTCTTTGAGGCAGTCACCAAAGCCGTAGATGAGGGTAAGGTAGTTCACACAGCCTATCTTGACCTCGCCAAGGCTTTCAACACCATCCCCCATTCTGGAATTATAGCTAAACTCGCTAAACTAGGTATAAATCCCTATGTCAAAAGATGGGTTGCCAACTTGCTCACTGACAGAACCCACATTGTAAAAGTTGCAGACTCCAAATCTGACTTCAAACCAGTGACAAGTAGAGTACCACAGGGTTCAGTCCTGGGACCTCTCCTGTTTGGCATCTACTTCTCTGAAGTACAGGCTAACACAGAAGCCCTCTAGCTAACGAAGTTCCCAGATGACTACAAACTAGGAGCCATAGTTGAGTCCCCAAATGATGTGAACATCCTACAGAAGGGCCTCACTGAGACAGATGCCTGGTGTCAGAGGCATGGCCTCAAACTCAGTGCCAAAATGTGCATTGTCATCCCCTTTGGTAAAAACTCTGTACCCATGAACTACCACATAAACGGCAGTCTACTTAATGCTGAATGTGTGATGAGACCTTTGGACCCAGGTGGACAGTAGTCTCTTTTTTAATAATCGCATCGCCGCAGTAGTCAGGAAATCCTTCTATGTGGTACACTTCATCACAAAAGGCTTCTCATCCAGGAAAAAAGAGGTCATTGTTCCCTTCTACTCGGCACTTATTAGACCCATTATAGAGTACAAGGACCCTTTTGGAATGTACCTCACAAGATGTCTGCAGCAGCTGGAAAGGCCACAGAAGTACCTCACAAAGAGGATTACTGGCCTCAAACAGATGCCCTACACTGACCGTCTCAAAACATTTCAGCTTTACTCTGTAGAATATCACCTACTCCGAGGAGATCTCTGCCTAACATATAAAGCTATGTTAAACCCAGATCTGCTGGACATGTTACACCTAAATCCCAGTCCCTCCGAGCTACATGCTCTAGGGACGTAAACCTTGTCACCACAATAAACAGGACATGCTGGAGGGATAGATTCCTGTCCCAGAGACTTCCTATACTCTGGAACAAGCTACCCATCTATGTCAAGCAAAGTTCATCATTAGCAGCACTCTTCAAGAAAAATATTGAGTGGACGGGAAATAGGAAATACACCCCAGGGATCACTTCTTTGGGTCTGCTCAACAGGGGCACAGGAAATTAACTTTCTTGGGTGGTATAAGCCAGGGAACCTTGTAGGCTAGGCTTAATTAGGCCCTTGGGCCAATAGCCTAGTACCTGCCTATGAACTTATCAAACTGAAACATGCAAAAGAGAAAATTAAACAAGAAAACAAGCCAGACTGAATGCAAGAAATGCTCAGAAAAAATAAAGTATTGTATTTTGACTTGATATGGGTACAGAATGTTACATTTTGTCTGAAGACTGCTTTGATGCACAAGGGCTCAAAGGTACTGAAACGAGAGCAGTGTATACACTTAACTTATCCAGTGCACCAAATGGCGCCAATGGATCAAAAACTGTTAATATATAGATATAAAAATAAGACTTACAAGTCTCTGTTTCAAAATTAAAACACTTAAGTAAGCCCTCCTAATTGTATGGGTTGCTAGACATATGAGAAGCTAAGAATTGTAAAATAAGCTTAGATTGTAAAACAAAGATTATGTTTGTACAGCAACAACCACTCTGTTGTAGACACATGTCCATTGCTCTGCAGACTCATATCCTTCATGCCTATGTTCATTTATTTCCTGAGTTAGCAAGCTTGCCAGGACAATTTCATATGTGAAAAATTCCTCATGCTATACCTATACATCCCTCTCTCTTTCTGGGCCAGTAATCAAGGAATATTAACCCTCACCACTGACACTGGAGATGGAAGTTCACTTGAAAAACATATGCACACAGTATTTCCAGATGCAGTTCTCTACATCAAGAACAATTTCCATCAAGAGCACACAGGTAGCACACTCAGTCCTGGGTCTGGGTTTCTCTCTCTCTCTCTCTCTGTCTATCTGTCTCTCTCTCTCTCTTTCTCCATTTCCCCAGTTAGACTCCCACTGGCATAGCTGTAGAGTCGAGTCCTCATCTGAGTATCCAAGCCAAGACCTCTACCACTCTCTCTGTGAAACCATTGCTCTTTGTCCCTGCACCAAACAGCTCACACACACACACACACACACACACACACACACACACACACACACACTTTGAGATTTAATTTTTTCACACACATTCCTGGGAATGTCTGGCACAGATTTGCTAGCTATGCCCCCTTCTGCCCAGGCTATAAGGTAGTTACACTGCCACCAGACACTCCAAAGCCAACTACTCTAAGGGTCTTACAGGGGTACCCAATTATACTGTGTGAAATTAATATTAATGCAAATGATAGTGATTGACCAGTGCAGTAAGGCTTTCAGGTGTGGACATAGTCACCAATTAGATATAAGTATTCTTAAAGTTTAAAATATTCTCTAAAGGACCAGCCACAATGAAAATTTTAAACATATTTAATAATAAAAGAACATGAAAATATGGAATCTATTTTTACAATAAATATCAGTTTCAATCACAGGAAATATTAAAATAGACTCACACAGATACAGAGAAATGGTATTTAACTAATCTCACTATATTTTCCTGACTGATCTAAAGAAGTGCTATTCCCTGGTCATTTACTAGAGCAAGGCAAGATGAAGTAGGTGAGGGGGTCCTTTTTTGTCAGGTTCCAAAAACAGACTGCCATGAGACTTCAGTCTCATCTAGTATTAAAATATCATTACAGAACTGGCTTACAGAATGGCATAACTCACATCTGATCATATGACTTCTGGTTCCCATAGTACCCCCTTGACTAGAAGCTGACCCAGAATCTTGCACATATGTGTCAATAATACACACACACAGAGCTTTGCTAAGATTTGTTGCAGCTTCTGGAAGTCATAAAACAATAAAACACTTCCACTCTTCCTACAGGAGTTAATAAACCATTCTCTGGCACAGACATTTCATCTTTGACCCCAACAAGAACTGTAAGATACAATCTTTATGACCTAAATTAAGTAATTTAATTTCATACTATTTTTCAAAGGTAGCTGCAGCCAAGCTTAACCTCTTCTCTTCCATTATCCTCTGTTACAGTATTGATTCAATAGTTGTAATACAATCAGTCATACATGTGTATTTCTTTTTCTGCTGTGCACTGTTGGTACATTGTTTTAACACAAGCAGCTTTACAAATACATTTTTTAACACAAGCATCTGTACAAATCAGCCTGATATACAAATGATGTATAATTATTTACAAAACTCCAGCTAGCTATACTGGCATATGTTACACATCCACTGCCTTACTTCTCCTGGCATAGCTGGCAATACTTCACATCATCACAACCACCACTAAAGTACAAATTAAAATGAATATAGTAATTAAACATGAGCATTATCCATTGCTTACAACTGAAGAAGGGATTATAACAAAGCCAAATTATGTGTTCTTTTTTTATTTTTTTTAGTACCAGACTCAAACCAGGGTTTCTAGCAGATAAACACAGATGATGAATAGTCTAAATTATGTACATTTGATGTGCCATTTTGAAGGGCCAGATTCCTTAGACATATGTCTGACATTTCATCAGCACTAAATTTACTTGAAAAGGTTTATTTTGAATTGTGCAATATGTGATCCATCATTTATGAGTTGCTTATGTTACATTGTTGTCAGTAGTCATTTGCTTATTTGGTGTTCATTACATAATGCAGTAATGTGAATTGATTGAGGTAATGCAATTTACTCTTCTCCAGTGTCAATTGCCGGTGGAAAATAATGACTTTTATTTAAGTAGTATATAAATTATTGCTATTTTTCTGAGCTGGAGCAACCTTGGAGTGGAGGGTATGACATGGGGAATTTTCACCTGATATATATATATATATATATATATATATATATATATATATATATATATATATATTTTTTTGTTTACCAGATTACTGCTGACTTCAGACCCCAGCTTCCCAGTTGTTCTTGTTATGCCTAAGTCTACTACATTGGGGGTACTCTGACATACCCCATTCCAGGGATCCCTCTGGATGAGACTGATCTCTGCAACCATATAGAATATAATTTCCTGAAAACTGGGGAGTGGCACAAGACAACTGGAGCCATCACACTGCAATGAAGTTTTTTCTCTAGATCCTAGCCCCCAGTGTGCTGACATTCATCTGTAGGCTTGGCAGGTAAAGAAATATGGTTCATAAGAATGTGCCTGACCTGCCCCTGAAGTAACCACGTATTCTTTGAACTTATAGTTTACAAGTAAATGATGAAAATCTGCAATATTATTTTTGTTCTTCCAGGAGATGTATTTGCTTTGAAGAGAGAGAGTAATATTATTTGCACAACCCTAGCTTAAAATACTGGATTGTGGTTAGTATCCTTAAGACCATGAATAAATGAATTATAATATTTCAGCTATGGAGATGTGAATGCATGCACGTGTCAGTAAATTCAATCAGATGCTTGGTTTAGGCAATATTTATTTAATAATAAAACAAAGGATTTATAACCATGGACAGGTGTCCCTTTCATAGCTCATAGTCAAAGGACAGTACACAAGTTTAACATCAGACCCTCTATGTTAAGGTCAACATTTCCCAGGATTATCTTATTGCAGATCTGATGACTATGTCAGACTGAATACTAACTTAACGCACAAGGTTTTGCTTTTGGCTGAGCTCACCTTCGTCTCTGTGTAGTGCAGAATTTTGCAAAGACATACGATATAATCCACTAATCTAGTATAAATCTGAGAGGTAGAGATCTCTAGAATGTCAAGCCAACCACTTATTCTTTTCTGAGTGGTTTTGAAAATGTGCAGTTCAGAGTGCTTTGACAATTTTTAAGTATTGTTCCCTGAGGAATGTCACTAGCCTTCTCCATTGATGCAGCCAAGCTTTTCCTGATTAGGTCAGGTCACCATCGTGTCAACATGGTAGAAAGGTTGTCATTTGGAGGATCTGCCATCTCAGTTTTGGCCTGAGTTTCAATATCCCAGGTATGATGATTTTGTTGCATTTATTTATTCTGTGCACACTTCTAGCTGCAGCTTGAATCCTTGTCCCACTAATCTGGTATTATCCTGCCAGAAGAACTGGCCCTTACTCAGGATTTTAGCCCTATATGCCGCAATGCTATACTGTAATTATTATACATCTCACAAAGGTTGAATTAAAAAAGCCACAAAAACTGTAAGTCCGCAGAGAGAAGTCAGGAATCCACACAAAGTAAAGTTTAGTGTTTTCATCTTTTTATTAGAAACTTCATCAGAATAATCATTTTGAATAAAATGCATGACCCCTAATTACTGCACCAGACCAACCCAAAGGCACAATCAATTAAATATGTAAATGCATCCCTCATACAGCTCATAAAACACATCAAATAAAATAATATAACACATAAATGTTTCTTAAATAACATTTAGATATTTAAATATTTAAAATTCTGCAACTTTACATGTTAATCTTAAAGACATGTTTAAAACCATAAGTAAAATAGTTTAGCTAGCAGCCTGACATAAAAGGACAACGACTGATACATGAGATAAGATAAAAGACATGTTTCACCTTCCTTTTATGGGCCAGGCTTTCAGTTTAAGAAAGCATGCCAGTGACAATGAGTTATTTAAGCCTGGCCACTGTGTGGCATTTGTTTTAATTTAAACAAAAAAAGTCCACACACCAAAGGATAAATACCTCTTGACCAATAAATAAAAAGTCAGTAGTAGAAACAAACAATGGTGACGAGGTAACCAGGCACAGCTCCTTCTGCTAAATGAAAACGTCTTTATTGTAGCAAATAAACAAAAGGTAAGCGCTTTCACTGAAATAGCCAAAAGGTAAGTGCTTAAAGCACGCAGAATCAGTAAACATTGAATTTGTGCTTGGTCTTTTATGATATGTGTCATTTTTACGTTTTAATGTTTTTAGATTTGAAGTACTTCAGATAAACAATGTTTTTATGACCATTTATGCTGTGTATATATGTGTATACATATTTATTGAGACAATAACATTGATTATTTGGATGTGTTTTTTATTATATAGTCATACAGCTAAGCTTCAAGGTAAAGATTCTGGGTTGTTTTATAAGTGATTTTTAACATTGGAGCTATTACTTTAAATGTCTTGATACTTTGTAACATCACATGATTTTAAATTTGAACTGATGATCGATTTGGGTTGGCCAAGGGTTTATGACAAGCATTATAAATGTATCATTTAGTTTTTATTTGTTTGAAGGTCTGATGAAGCTATTTTAGTGAAAGCGCTTACCTTTTGTTTATTTGCTACAATAAAGACGTTTTTATTTAGCAGAAGGAGCTGTGCCTGGTTACCTTGTCACCATTGTTTGTTTCTCCTATTTGTTTTAATTTGCCAAAGTGCATTTTAAATATAGCATACTTTTTGGGATCCCCAGCTCTGCTTAGTGCCTTTTGGTGTTTATTAGTTGTGACTGTGTGCATTCTTGTAATGTCATCTTTAACAAATATGGATACTCCAGCATATTCTCCATTGTGTGTGAAGACATAAGTGCAAACCCCAGCTATAAAGAGGGTGCTTTTTGCACTCTTAAACCATAGCCGTCTGTTTACGTTTGGGTTGCTTGCACTTTCTTCCTTCTTCCTTTACTGTAGTATTTATTATTATTATTTACGCATTCATCCCAATGTCTCAGCTGTAAAATAATCTTTCACAATGGGTCTAATCTGGTCCTCATAATTTAATTATTAACCAATAAAGAAATGGACACCAGCAAAAAGTATACTCATGTCTTGTAAAGTGCAGAAGTGAAATACCAGGAGAAGCTATTGCCTCAGTTTTAGTACCATAGCTCAGTTGTAACCAGGTCTTAGCAATAAATGCCAGGTCATCTAAACTGGTTAATTCACACACAAGAGGTGATTTGATTTATAACTGTATAGATTTGCAGACCAATGCTATTAGGAGGACTGAGACTTCAAGAAGATGCCAAATTTTTCTAAGCTTCCTAACTTCTTCTGGAAACGTGGTCAACAGCCAATTTCAATAGGCGATTACGGTAACCATTATTGCAAAACGTACAACACATATGTAATAATGTAAATCACTGCAAACTTCTGTGCATGGCAGATTTCGGTGAGTGCTTCATTTTTCCTTCCTACTTAGAGCAGTTTTTAAAACATCTTTATTAACATCACATATAGCATACATACATGAATACCCATTTAATTACAAAACAGAAAACCATTGCAACAATTCTTTTTCATTGGTATACGTTGGACAGATGATTTTTGTCTCAGTAATTATTTAATTTAATGTTGTGTAGATTGCTCAAGTCCCGCCTTCCCTAAAATATCACTCCCCTTGAATATTATTCTGTATGTCTGAACCATGAAATAATTGACTTAAAGGCACAACTATGGATGGTTTTACAGTGGAAGTAATCTGTACCATTATCTCCACATAAATGGCTTTTCTTCAGTGATAATCTGATAAAAGCAAATGGCAAGGGAAATCTGTATTTACCAAGGTAAACAGTGTCAATGCTGAAGCAATTCAGGGAAGAATTCACCCAGAAAAAACTGCGCTCATGATATATTTTGAAAGACAATACTTAACAATCGTATCGTATCATCCCTTCTGTTACCGTGTTCACTGGATAGGTCACTAAACTGCTCAGAGGAAGCCAACAGTACACACTCAATTATGCCAACCCATTGTCATCAGTGTCATACTCTACATAATAAATATAATAACAACCTAAGCATGCAAAACGTAGCACTAAATGTAAGAATATTTGAGCAGTAGCTTGGGTGTATATTATACTTTCTTAAAAGCTGTAAAGGAAATTTCTAGATAAAGCATTAGAAAAACAACAATTAAACAGAAGAAGATAAAAGTACAATATTACCAATTTGTAGATAAACTGAAACCAACCCCGGTATTGCCATCCGTAAAGAAACTGTTCAGATTTATGGTTTAATCATTTTTCTTATGTAACATCAAATATCTAACGATTACTAACCCATGATATAATTAGATGTCTGATTCTTTGGAAGAGGTTAGCTTCAAAGACCAGCCTCCAGTAGTGTATGTTACATTTTAGGTGACAGATTGATAAAGTGAGTTGAATACTGCTTTACACTATATCCATGTATGCTCAGACTCACTCCTCAGTGATACTTATCCATTATGCTACATTTCAACTTCTACTTTCCCCAAATAAACCCTACTTCCTACAGTCACTACATGCTCATACTCGACCTCTCAAACACCTCTATTTCTTACATTTCAGAAACATAGACATGATACCAGGACAAACTAATTCTATTCCATCATAGAAAATGCTTCCTTTCTACCTACATTCTTAACAGCTTTCAGACTCTTCTTTCCTTCTTGATTCCTACCACTCCACTACATGTAATCAATAAAATACAGATCCCTTTAACTAATCATGCTCGTCTTCAGCTTTTCCTCTATTCTATTCCTCTTACTGAGCCATCTGTCATCCTACCATAACTCAGTAATAGCTCTCAATATCTCTCTGTCCCAATCACCTATCCATCCTTTCTCCCCAAACTCTCCACACATTGCAGCAAAGGCATTTAATGATGCCCCTCACCTTTACCCCAAATATAGACCAACTCCATTTCAACTCAAATCAAAATAAAATTAAGTGAAAAAAATCCTTTCCAAAAACAAGAATCAGTAATACCCCAAAATACTAAAATCCTCCTAGGAGGAGACATTCACCCTAATCCTGGCACCACTTATTACAACCAACATCAAGACAATTGCCTTACACACACAATTCTAATCCAAACATGGTCTACCCCCCACTGGTAATCTAACCTTTGTAGCCATAAAAATTAGATGCATAAAAAATAAGGCTATTGAACTATATGCCTGGATTACCAAACACAAGCCCAATATTACTGGTATAATTGAAATTTGAATTAAACACAGCATAAACAAATTGCACACACATGCCTGGCTATAGTATTATCTCTAATGACCATAGGAAGAGGAAAGTTAGTGGTATTGCTGTAATATTTCCCAACAGCTACCACATTTCCCCTTTCAACAAACCAAGAATTCCAAACAGCTACCACATTTCCCCCTACAAGAAACAATACCAAAATTCAATTAATCAGAACTTCTTATTACTTTTCTGAAAATAAACACACATGTATTACTGTCCTTTATATCCCTCCTGGTGTCAATACAGCTACACTAGATGATATCCTGCATTAGATATCAATAACAATTTTGCATGAAAACATATTACTAGGTGATGTCAATTTCAGTTAGTTGGACATAATCTCTAACTCCCCTACATCTAGCATGAACTTCACCATTTCACACAACTAACTAATAGCCCCATACATTATAGGAAAACACAGTGGCATAGCTAGAGTTTGTAACACCCAGGGCTGGCTTTGAGTTTGCCACCCTTACCCCCTCACAAAAATCATAGTCATACCCCCCCCCCCCGCAGCCATTCCAGTGTCCCATTACTTGGTTATTTCTCCCCATTTACCATAAATACTATAGTGTGCATACTGCTTTATGTTTTACTTCTACAGTGATTATTTGGATTTAATTTAAAACTTTTATTTTAAATTTTATAGCACAAACACTGATAGACATATGCTAAACAATGCAATATAGTCTCACAATGAAAACAGATTTAACATTAATTAAAGCTTCTCTGCCCTTGAAACTTGCATTCATTGAAATAGCATTGAAACCCACATTCAAAGAAAATGTATCTGGCCAGTGGCAGATAAAGTTTACCTTTGGGCTGTTTTCAGATCATAGGCCCTTTGCACACATATTTAAGACCATGCAAACATATGTGTTCTTTGATTCACCTTCCTTAGTGTATTAAATTGTATTCCTTGTATAATACAGCACTCTTGTTAGAGCATGTTTTAAATTTATTATTTTGAACTATTTCCAGTAAGCAATGAAACAAAATGTATGAATCAATAATGACAAAACTGCCCAAATCAGAACACTTCCATCATAAAAATCTACTCAAACATCTGTCATTACAATCTATCAATGTCAGTAAATATGCACAATCTCTGCAGAAGTAAAAGTCATCTAAATAATTCCACATTAAAGAGATCTGTAACTAATGAAGAGATTGCTACTACCAATCAACTGTATATTTCATTGTTCATCTACAAATAAAGTGCCTGTTGCTCTTGAAGGATAAATTGCCTATGTTACATTAAAAATGATAAGCTAGTAATATTGCAACAGGGAATGGATAGCAAACTGATAACAAGTTCACAGTTCCTAGGTATCTCTTACAAAGGAAGACAGTCTCAGAACTGCAAGATCTGCCCCTTTAAAGTACAACACAGTACAGTATCATCAATCCATCTACATACTGTGTGAGTAGAACCCTCAGCCTTCTGCATCAAAAGCAAGTATACTACTTGTGCTACTAACAGTGCAAATAGACTTGGCATAAGCATCACTAAACTACTCTTCTCCTGAAGCTCTCAGCTCCTTGTAAAATCCACTCAACACTCAACTCATATCACCTACTTAGAGGCGATCTCTGCTTGACTTACAAAGCCATTTCTGACCCAGCTCTGCTAGAAATGCTACATCGGAAGAAATCCCAATCCCTCCACACCACACGCTCCAGAGACCTCAACCTCATTACCACAATCAACAGAACATGCTGGAGGGACACTTTTGTAACCCAGAGACTGCCCATTCTATGGAATTAACTTCCCATACATGTCAAGCAGAGCACCTCACTGGCTCTCTTCAAGAGAAATCATGATGAGTGGATGGGAAATAGAAAATTCATCCCAGGGATCACTGCAGTGGCTTTACTCAACAGAGGCACTTGGAACTAAGGTCAGGTGCCACGATGCCAGGGTAATCCTATGGGCTAGGTTTGTAAAGGCTTCAGGGCCATTAGTCTAGTACACACCTGTGAACCAATGAACTATCTCTCTCAACTTTGCAACACAAGAAATCTGGAAAAAGACAAAGTTTTTTTGGGTGGGGGACAAAGCCCCAAAACCAGAGACACATTTTAAACATTGCTTGTATAATCTTAAAAAGTTGCTAGAATAAAATGTTTTCTGTTTTTTTTGTGTTTTGTGTTATGTTTCCTGAAAGATAGGAATCCTGAAATTTAAATGGCTATCATTATTTAGTGACTTCAGTTCTCACTGATTTGCCATAAACCACAAAAGGAGGAACAGACCAAAACTATAAGGCAAACATTGCAGACATTCTGTGAAAATCTGGACAGCTGAGAGCTATGGACTCAACTCCTTGAATCACAAGTGTTGGTATGGGTAGAGAATTCAGGCTCTTGTTTCTTATACCTAAGGTACAGGGTTTGAGCCTGAGTAGCACTAACAATAACCACCAGGGCATTTTACACACAAACGCAAACACACACACCCTGTTAATGGCGCACACACACACAAACACGCACACCATTAATGGCAGCAATAAGAAGCATGTACTGAAATGGCATGGCAACAGTAGCGACAAAAATTCCCTTATATAAATTGAATGGCACAGCAGCAAAAAGAAGCATGTACTGTTAAATTTTAAATTGCACATGTGGGTGACCAGAAAGAACTGGTCGTGTATGCGACAATGCACATGCACAAACGTGATGCAACTGGACCAGCTATGGGATAGTTCTTGAAGAAGAACAACCTTTATAACTGTTTTTTTTTTTTTTTTAATTAAAGTAAATGTAAATGTGACAAATTAAACAATTAAAATAAATGTACATTTGGCAGTCCCAAAAGTGCCACCTGGGGCAGACCGTCCCTCTCGCCACCCCCACCCCCATCCCCAGCTATGCCACTGGCAAAACATCAAATTCCTTGTTAGACTAGATCCTAGTATCAGACCCTAATAAATTCACCATCAGAGGTACAAAGTCAGACTCTCCCAGTGACATTTCTCAATCTGTACAACTAGACATCTCACATAACCACACATCAGCATGTTTATAAAACAACATGCAACCTGTCCAAGTTAAACCCAGAAATATTCATTACTATCATCTATTAACTGGAACGTCCTAAAAAAAATCATCCCCTTAGGTGATCTTTTAAATTAAATACAACTTTCTTAAATGTCCTAAATAGCTTTTCTCCCCCCTGGAAGAAACAAAAAAATGCAATTTGGCTATCCAAAAAGAGTAGAATGCAAACGCTAGATAGAGAAAAAGCATGGAAAGATGGCAAAAATATAAAGCACCACAATATCTTGAATACTTTAGAATGCTATGTACCCTTACTAAAAAGCAAATAAATGAAGACAAAAAACTATATTATAGCAACTTTCAGAATAATAGTAAACACAACCCTCAAAAATTCTGGTCAGCCACTAAAGAAATCTTACATTCTGGCCAAAAATTCAACCATAACCCCTCTCTCAATAACTCTCCACTATAAACTGCAATAGAATACATTTCTTATTCCACAAAAAGTATAACATCCCTAACCAAGGATTCCCCATCATCTAATCTCAGCCCTGCCCAACAGCCGCATAACCCCACATCCACTTTCACCTTCAAACCTGTGCCCACATCCTACATAAAACTACTCTTAAACTGAAACCATGCCCTACTTCAGCTGATGACCTTCCAAACAAGAACCATAAAATAGCATCCAATAGCATTGCTTACATGTCTCAATCCTTATAAGTAGGTCAGTTCATGAATTATACATTCCCGCTCAATGGAAAAAATCAGACTTTATCCCTCTACACAAAGGAGGAAATTCAACAGACATAACTAACTTTAGACCTATAGCAATATTATCAAAGTACTACTACAAAGTATTCAAAACAATTACTAAACTATCTCCTGCAGGAAGATTTCCTGTCCCCACATAACATGGTCTCTATCCTTAGTCCTGTCCTCTTTAACATTCTCATCAGCATTCTCCATACATCCATGCAGCTGGCCTCCCTAATACAATGTGCAAAGGACTGCATACTCATATGCTCACCAGAAAACCAGATGCATCTCCAAAAATACTCAGGAAGCCTTAACAGCCACTTAAACATGGCTTTGTAACTCACAACCCATGCTCAATCCCCACCCCACCCCCCAAAAAAATTATTTGTTTTTCCCCAAAATACCTCTCTCATCAAAATACAAAATATAAATTCCCCTCACTCTCCTAATAATACAATCATTGAAGTTACTTCTCATAGCAGATTATTAGGGATGATAATAGCTGATAATCTTAAATCTGACCTGCATATAGAAAATTTATTTAAAAAAACTAGGGATACTTTACAAAGCCAAACACTTTCTCACCGCTGCAACTAAAACACTTGCCATTACCTAACTCCTTCCCTCACTGCATTATGGCACTTCCATCCTTACTAGCTTCCACGCCTCACAAAAACATGAACAATGCTATAATAAGGGGGATAAATTTGGATCATATTCACCTTTCAGAACCCACCACTTTATATTACTAAAAAGCCTACCTGGTTAGAACTACCCAATCAGGTAACATATAAACATTTTCTCACCACCTATAAAATTATCCAAAATCCATCCGCTTGCCCAGCACTAAATGCCATTTTACATAATTATGTTCCCACTCGGTCATTATGATCCAGTGACCAAAAACTCCTCTCTGTACACAAACCTATCAAATCTGCTGGGCATTGTCAATTATTATGTTGCTAAGGCCTGGAACTGTATTCATCAGGTCAATACCTTCCCTCCAGTCCTTTAAAACAATTCTAAAAGACTGACTAGCAAAAAAGTGTCTCTGTTCTTGCTTAACCCTAGGATAAACTATATCCCAAAATATGAATAAGTACCTCTTCATACCTTATACCTCTTTACTATCTCTTTCTCATTCACATCTTTAATTCTGTCAACTTCTCACCCCTGACTCTCTGTCTAAATATGTCATAACCCTTTTTTCTATTTCATATTGCAATTCCTGTTTATATCATACTAACTTAACTTTAATTTCTCTAAAGTGTTAAAAATTTCTCATAAATCATTCTCATATAAGTTGTATCTGTTCTTCACTAATGTTTTCACAACATGTCTAATTTTGTATCATTGTTTAAACTGTATTTTTTTGTATTGTGTTTGAAGATTGTAACATTATTGTTCCTAAAATGTTTTGTATTACTTTGGATTTTTTCTACCTGAGTCTTCACTAAAAAAAGAGTGCTTACCCTATCAGACTTTGCTAGTAATCAATTGTCAATAAATAAAAAAATTATGTTCATGCTTTATCAGTTCAGATATGGAGATATTCACAATACTGCAGAGTAGTTTAAACTAGTCATATCACTTGCACCATGTAAGTGTGCTACCTAATTCCCAAAAGAAAATTTGCTTTCTAGCCAACAATAACCATGTCAAAATAATGACCAATAAAACAGTCATAATGTTTTGATTTTTTTTTTTTTTGGGGGGGGGGGTGGCACTTATCAGCTTGGCTTATGGCCAAATGCTAGACTGAGGCTGAACGTCTAAAGAAACATGGGCTATGAGCCTATTCTGGCCTTTCCAGGTCTATAATGAACTCCATTTCTGTCACAAAACTGATGGCTGATTCATACTGATTGTCACCCATCTGATAAATAAAAAGAGGTTTTGTCAATATTCACTCCTTAAGCTGAAATTACAGATTACCCGCAACAAATAAGTTAGACTTGAATAACACTCCTCCAAGCTTTATCCACACTTTTCTCAAAAAAATTTGGAATATATAGCCTCTACAAGGAAATATAAATGAAACATATTCAGAAAAGTATATAACCACAGGAAAGTAGTCTAAAAACAAAAACAACACTACCAAATCGCTTAACATCAGAAAAGCACAAAACACTTTGTCATTAGCTTTCATCCACTTTAATGATCGTGAACTTCATCAGAATGATCATCTACCCCATCAAACTTCTTTTTATCACTTATTACATAGTCACATGTTACAAATCAATTAACATTTAAAATGGCAATACTAAAAATTTAATTAATACATAAAACACATCTATATGTGTGTTAATATACATGTGTGTATATATATATATATATATATATATATATATATATATACAATTAATAAACTTTAAAAAAATGTTGTCCCATGTTAAAAAAATAAACATAATAGGGACTACATTAATTGTAAAAAACACTTCAAATTGACTACTTCGTTTAAACCTGGTTTCATGTCACCCCCCCAACCTAATCTGCCAAATACTTTCTTTACATTCTAATCTAGTTTTAACATCACCAGAAAATTCTTCATTATCTATGTTATCAAGAACAGAAAATATAAACTTTTTGAAAGATCTACATTCTTTTGAATGTCTAGCTAGTGCATTTTTTTCTTCTCCATTCTTTATGGCTAACTGATGTTCATATATTCTTCTTTTAAAACATCTTCTGGTTTTCCCTATATAAAAACTTGTGCATGTAAGGCACTGTGCCACATAAACTAGCATACTGCTGTTACAATCAAAAAAATGTTTTGTCCAAACCGTTCTATTTATATGTTTAAAATAAATAGAAGATGAATTACTGATGAATCTACATTGTCTACAGTTGTAACAAGCAAAAGTTCCATTTTTTAACACAATCTGCTTCCTATTAGAACCTAACCCTGTATTTCCACTTTCAAAAATACTTTTTAAATTGCAAACTTTTTTGTAAGTGAAAGTAGGACGAGAACCAATAACTTTAACTAAATCCGTGTTTCCTAACAATATTTTCCAATTCTCACTTATTAGATTCCTAATCAGTCCCATCTCGTTTGTGATTGGCAAGGGAAAAGAACAATTGTATTGCACTACCCATTGTTCTTCTGTGGTACCATGATTCGTAACACTTGAATGCATAAAGTGACTATTGTTTCTTAAAATTGGTTCTGCCTTAGTGTTTCTCAAAAAAACAACTTCATTTTCAATTGTTTTAAGCCATCTCAACTCATATCCTTTATTCAGAAAAAAACTTATTAGAATGCAAATATCTGCATTATGACAGTTTACACCTAAACACACTAAGAAAGGAGTTGTCAAGGGACAAATGATTAGACTTAGTAGACTTACGTCAGATGACATAACATTCACTAAAGAATTAGAGATTCTAATAAGTTTTATAAAAATGTCTTTGTTTCTATTCAGAAAAGTATTATTCTCTAGCTTAAAGAACTAATGTGACTTGCACAAAGAGGTAGAGAGAAAGACAGACCTCACCTGACAGCAACTATGTGTAATAAGACTAACCTGTACACTAAGAATAACGGTTATGAAACCGGTGCAAATCCAGTATAAAAAGAAAACATTGTTTTCACTAACTTGTAAAAAGCATCTGTAAATCACATTAAGACTTCCAACTGTCCATTTAACAATTATATTCACCAATGGAAAACTCAAAGTTCACCTATTACTACTCCCCTTTCAGTTCAAATGGTTAAGAACTTATGTACCTTCTTTGCATCCTTTGATCATACAGTGTTATCGATAACTAAAATATCAGCCTGCTCTAGTTAGAGCAGTTATATTGCCTACAAAGCTCTCAGGCTTCTAGCCAAAATACATCATTCAGCTGAATTTGGTAGTTGCATCTTCTCCTCCTTTCAGTTGTTAGAAGTCATAGTTTAGTAAAAAAAAAAACAGTTTTCCTTCCAGTTTATTATGTTATATTTTTAATGTTTTAATGTTTATTACTTTTATGTATTGAATGAGCTTACCTGTTTCTAAATCTAAGTTCCAGCTGTTTTGTCTGCCTTGTCTGTCTCCTACTAATTTTACTTTGCCAGGTTTAGTGCTGTGTGCTTTCTGAGGTCCCTTATAGTTCTCAAATGGTTAATTTCTTCTTAACCTTTTTTGTAGACTACAGTTTACCTCTCTTTGATAGACATGTTTAATTGCATAATGTTGCTTTTTTGCATCATCATTATTCATACATGCTTCCACCTTATATGGCAGCTACAGCTTCCCGAGGCCCTAGCTCATTTGGCAGAAGTCAGTTGTTTTTAATAATTCTGTATAGCTTTGAGTACTCATGATTTCACTAACCTTCCTCTTAACAATATAAATTTCGAGTTTCTGAAAACTTGATCAACTGATAGGGTCATACATATATAGATATAGATGGGTCTATATTACATGTTGGTATATTTTGCCTACACCCTTTAGTTTTATTTTTTGTGTTTAAAAAAAATGTTAAGGATGATTCAATGTTTTACTTATTCAAAGTAGTAAAACTTCGATCATCTGATATTGACCCTAGATAGATAGATAGACACATACAAACATGCACATAGACTAGCTTATGCTGAGATACTTAAAAGCAATCTTCCTAAACAACAACGTTCACCTAAACCACCTGTTGGCAAAGCTATGCCTCAGCAAGTCCAAAGATACCTAACACAACACATACAGTTACTGTTAATGGAGCCCCTCCAGCAAGCAAACCCACTTCCCAGGACTCTCATTTAGGTGACTCCATTGTAAGACATATTGATGACCTTCTAAACAGGCTGAACAAGGAGAAGATAATGGTTAGTTACTTATCTGGTGCCAGGATCTGCCAAATCATGTGCACACTCAACGTATTACACCAAAATTACCAATATAATTCTGTCATAGTTCATGTAGCTGTAAATGACCGGAGACCTGCCTCCCTGGATTATATGAAGAGAGACATTATGGATTTCTCAGTTTATGTGTTTTAGACTGGTATGAGCCTGGCATTGAGCAGCATATTGCCATCACCAAAGATGATGCCACAGTGTGAGCAAATGATGACCGAATTTAACAATTGGCTATCTTTCTGGTGTCATTCTAAGGGGATCCAGTATTTGTCAGGTTGGGAAGACATGGTTAACAGACTTAATTGCTTTGCAAAGGATGGTCTGCACCTGTTCCCTGTAAGCTCCCTTCTAATCATATCAACCATTTGGGTAATTATTGTTATAGAACTATAGGTTGTATAAAAATATTTATATCATCCCTTTTGGGGAGAGGGGCGTCCCAACAAATTATCACACTGATAATAAGGCACTAAGCACATGATCAGTCATGAGGTACTTGGGTACCCAGATTGATAGCAAACTGACTTTTGACCACCATATTGCCTCCGTTGTATGGAAAGTTTTCTACATGGCCCAACTCATTAGTAAGAGTATCTCATGCAGGGAAAAGGTGGTCATAACATCCCTGTATCCTCCTCTTATAAGACCCATTATTGAGTATAATGCCCCTTTCAGCATTTACCTTACAAAGCACATGCAGCAGCTGGAGAGACCACAGAGGTTCCTCACCCAGAGAATCCAGGGCCTCAAGCATCTACCCTACATAGATAGGCTAAAAGCCTTGTCCCTCTACTCAGTCTCCTACAGACTCCTCCGAGGTGACCTCTGGCATACAAAGCAATCTCAGACCCCACCCTGATGGGACTGCTGCATATCCACAAGTCAAGATCCACTCGAGTAACCAACATGCGTGACCTCAATCTGGTGAGTGACATCAATAGGACTTGTTGGTGGGATAGATTTGTATCCCATAGACTCCCCCTTTTGTGGAATAGACTCCCTCTCCACATAAAGCACAATACCTAATTAAACCTTTTTAAGCAGAACCTGGATAACTGGATGGGAAACAGAAAATACACCTCTGGAATTCCACCTGTGCCCCTGCTGGACAGTGGCATATGTTGCTGACTTGTTTGAACATGAGCTAAATTCTTGGCTAGGCTTGTAAGGGCCTCAGGGCAATAGCCTAATAACTTCCTATGATCCTATAAAGTCTAGGAAATCAGAAATGATGAAATCATTGTTTGTTATTACATCAGACCCAAACTTCAGTATGGACTAACAATATGCAAGGCTTATAAGAAAACAACCGTGAGTAAACTGGAAAGTGTACAGTGGAAATATATTAAAAGCATCCATGGATGTGAAAATTTAAGTTATTATGAAAGACTTAAATATCTGAACTTAGATGTTTAAGAGGTGATCTTATTCAGGTAAATAAGGCATTTAGAGACAACTATCTTTGGAAGGTTTAGGGTTATCAGAAATAAGTAGAGAATCATCAGACAACTTATGTAGAAGATTCTTTAGGAATGAGAAGTGTACTGATTTTTTCTCTGAGACAGCAGCTAATGCATGGAACAGACTACCAAATTTCATTAAAGCAACCACCAGTTTAGATATTTTTATGAATACACTGCACACTTATTATGAGAACGACTATTTTAGTATATACTGGCATGCTAGAAGAGCATTAATTCCCTTGCTTGAAATATTTGTATGTACGTAAGCATGTATGTATGAATGCATATGGCCTTTGCTAGACAGTGCCAAATTGACAAACCCAGTGAAGTAGCAAAATCAACTCAACTGAGCCTTACTGTGTACTGCTCAATGCCAGGAGCTGAAATTAAAAACTACTCTCCCTCCTAGCTCTCCTCACACTCAAGAATATAGACATCTGTGCAGTAACTGAAACATATTTTAAAGCAACAGAGTGTACCCCAGTTCTGAAAGGTTTTAGGGCCTTCACACTTTTAGACCAGTAGCTGCACAGACAAGAGCTAAATGTGGAGATGCCTCAACATACTTCAATAGCAAGCATACCTCTAGCCTGGTCTAACAGGATGACACAATGGAGTTTCTCCATGTGTGGATTACCATACACAAAATCCTATACTATATCCTAGCCAGCTATGGGTCACCCTCCATATCCCAATAAGCTCACAATGCATACATGGACCTACTGGGGACATTTACAATTGTACCTAATACTCTCTTCATGGGAAAATTTAATTATCCATCTTTAGACAGGGAATCCTACATGGCCTCAAATCTACAAGCACAGAGATTCTTGAACTTCATAAATATAAACACACTTGACCAAATAGTGAATACTCCCACCAGAGTTTCCAACATACTGGACCTCTTACTTACAAATATGTAAGAAAGCTGCATCTTCCCCAGTGTCTCATCCTCCCTGATAAAGTCCAACCATAAAGTTGTCTCTTTTGAAGTCAAAATCAACTCCATATCTCCAGTAAAATCAGTAACAGGAACTATTCCAAAACAAACTATTATTTATTAAATGATGGTTTGTCAAAATTCAGTGCCCCTCCAAACTACAAGAACATAGTAGCCATCACTGAATTGCTCTCAGAAATTCTGCACAACCATCAATGGCTGCATAGAGGCTACTGTATCTATGAGAAGTAAGCCCAGACCTAGCCCCATAAACATACGGACCTGGTGGCATCCCAAATTAAAAAGGTATACAATGAAAGAGGGAAAATTATGGCACAAATTTGGATGGTTAATTCTCATGAAGATAAAAAACTCTCTCATTAAACTAAACAGGCAACTAACAGAGCTAATTAGGTCAAACAAAGCAAACTTTGAGGTTAAGGTAGCCTCATAGGAAGGACTTTCCATGATGGCTGTACACTGATCAGCAGCTTGATTTTAGCTCTCTCATAGAAAAAGAAACTTATAGGTAAGGGTCAGTAATTCTGCCTGTGTTAGTAACATTCAGTCACTGGCTAGTAAGTACATTGCCTGGATGCCAGCAAACAAGAAACTTAGAGAGCCTGAAAGAAAATCAGCTAGGAAAGGTGAAGAGAAGATAGTGACTGGGAAGAATCCTGCAGCTGTTCAGCAAAAAGCCGTTCAAGCTCCAGCTTTGGTGCAAGAAATGGCTTCCAGTAATTTAGAGAAAAAAATAATTCAGATGTGTTCAGAGCTGATTAAAATAAATGAACATTGAAGGAGTTTATCAACTCAAATAACAAAAAGCTGGAAAAAAATAGAAAAGTCTATAAACAGCTATTCACATAAACTGATAAAAATGAAAAATCAGAGGTGGAAATGAAGAAAAGTCTGAGTGAGTATGGGACTGCTCAAGAAGAGCTGTTTCAAAAAAAAAGGTAGCGTTAGAGGATAGAACATGTAGGAAAATGCTCAGATTGTCTGCTGTACCAGAGAAATTCAAAGGAACAGACAGCATTGATTTTATGAAAGCACAAATGAATAACTGGACTGGCATTCCACAACAGAATTTGTAAATTGGAAGGGGATATTGTGTGTATGCTCCAAACCTGGACATGAGAAAGCAGCCAATATGTGTATTAGTAAAGATGCAATCATTCCAATAGAAAGAGTTGATCCTGACATAACTGTGGCAGAAACACAAAATATTAAAAAGTGGAGACAGTAGAATGTTTGTGGAAAATGATTATTTACTGTATGCCAGGCAGAAGAGAAGCAAATTTATCCCAGCAATCAGGGAATGTCACGAGACAGGTATGAGATTCACACTGCTGTATCCAGTTGTCTCCAGGATAGTTTTTTTTCCTAGAAAGCAAAGTTTGATGCAGAATAGGCTAAGAGGAAAATACAAACATTTGGCCAAAAATAAAAATGAGCCACCAAATGGAAGGCAACTCTGCTTCTGATTTTACTGATAATAAACCTCCTAGAGAGACCTTGTCAGTTCCAGTGTTCCAAAGGAAAATAGTGGAGGGACAGAAGAAAACCCCAAAAGTTGACTAGAAGAATTAGGAAAACCTTGGAACTGAACTGGTGTCTGGTGTTAGAGATGGAGATGAACAGGAAAAAGACCAGCAGCACTGAAATTAGTGAACACGTATGAGCCTATAAAGTATCAATCACATTTGTGAAACAAGGCTTTACAAGAAAAAGTGGCTGTGAAACACTGGATTTTTGTTGACTTTATTAAAATTATTGAGGAATTGACAGGCATATACCCTACTTCATATCATTAATGATTGGAAGAACACTAAAAGGAATAATAAAGATATTAACGTAAACAAGAACTTTTTTCTCTTTTTTTAAGTTTAAGACTTTTTTTTGTCTTTTTTGCGTTTTCCAGTTAGGGGTCGCCACAGAGGAACTCTGGTCCGCTAATGATTGGCAGTTGATTTTTATTGTGCCGATTTGCCAGCCCGATGCCCAATCTTTACCGAAGACATGCCCATTCACGCGTGTCTTTCGGAGGCCACTCGACCACGGAGAGGACATGCAGACTCCACACAGAAGGCACTCCAACCAAGAACCAAACAGGAGAACCCCTTGCTGTGAGGCAACAATGCTACTGCTGCACCACAGCGGCTATAAGTTTAAGACATGTAGACATCACAATGTAAAAAGAGAAGAAAGGCAGGCAAAAGAGCATTTAAGTTAATAGTCTATAATCGTGGTGCTTTGAGGTAGGGCATGGTTTAAATGTGCACTTATGCATAGTTGAAATGTTTTAATTTACTTTTGCATGGTTGAATGTCTAGATTAATGCCCTTGACTTAATTGAATGACAATTTTTTTTATGTAAAAAAGTGTTGTTTTTTTTTAAACAAAAAGTTATCCTTTAGCAAACAAATGTTCAGTTTGAGATGAAAAGAACATTCTGTTCTTAAGCTTCCATGGAAACATGATGACTAAATGTGAATACACTGAGAGGTCTGGACATTATTTATTGAGAGAAACATAAAATTAAAAGATGCAAGTGCAAGCAGCTCTCTAAAAATAAAATGTGAAATTACTATAAGTGAATAAGAGCAGATTTTCTGGTAACTAAATATTTTAATGCATTTACTAGAACTGTATATAATTTAGTTTTATTTAAAGATAGTCAATGCACTTTTTCTCAGGGCTAAAATGTAATATTTTCTTAATGCATACAAGATGTTTTTCACATATGGGAGAAGAAAAGATAAGAAAAGAATAGAGGGCAATTAGTGTAAGTGGGAGCATAAGCTGTAACATTTGCTTTAGCATGGACAACCTTAATGTTAGTTTCATTAATACCAGTGGGTCCAGCTGTCAATTTGGGAAATGTATTCCTATCAGTGGGGTTAAATTTCATTATCTGAAGATGTACATAGTTTTGTGTGTTTGTTTTAAGTTAATAGGTTATGGAGAGGTTCTGTGGTGTATTAGTTTTTTTTTTTTTGATGGTTTTCATTAAAACAAAAAGTTGGTATAGGTTCAAATGGAGATGACAAAAAATAAATGTATAAAGAAAAAACCTGCCAAACATCAATGGGTGCATGTAACACAAAAGCTGGAAATAGATATTTTAAAAAGCTATCATATAGAATAAGTGGAATAATAACTTCTCATCATAATGGCTATACACTAAACATATTATTTTGGAATGTAAATGGTGTCACAGGTATAAACAAAAAAATAATAGGAGTTTTGAATTACATTAAGAAATGCAGAGTACTAATAGCAGTGCAACAGGACACACAGTTGAATAGAAGTAAGCATGTGAATTTAATAAATAAAGGATTTCAGGATGGCACTTCAGCAGAATATCAGGGACAAAGGAAAGGGGGAGTACTTATATTAATTGCTAGAGGAGTTCCAGTAGTGCTAGAAGAGGAAAAAAAAAGATAGTAATGGTAGGTTTGTTGTAATGAGAGGCTACTGGCAAGGGAGGAGGAATATGCCGGCATGTATTTATATTTCACCAAAAAGTGCTATTATGAAGCTTAAGAAAATTTGGGGAGAAATAATTATCTTTCAACTGGGAATAATACTTACAGACAGAAACAAGAACTTGATTTGCAACATTGAGGATATATCTGGGGACCAAGAAGGGAAAATATAACAAAAAAGGTAAATTTCTGAATAAATTTATGAAGATATTTGATATGAAAGACATGAATTCGGTATTAGGAACAAAGTACCCCAGGTACAATAATTGGGATAGACTAGACAAAAATTGTATTTGTTAGCGGGTTGTGCATTTGATTAAAAGTTTCAACACACATCCAATAACAAATTCAGATCATATGCCAGTAACAACTAATAAAAATTAAGGTTAATGAAGTAAAATTGTGACATTAGCACTTCCCCACCTACACGTTAAAAAGAGAGGAATTTAAGAAACAGGTAGTGGAAATTATATAAGCTTTATTAGGGAAGATATATACTTATTCAGAATTTATAGCTAGTGAGAGGGATATAGGGTAGAAATAAAAGAAAAAGAGATATGTTTAAAAAGTAACAATAATTATTTAGAGGGGATGACAAAGGTTAAAGTATTACAGAATAAATGGAATCTCACAGAATGAGAAGAGGTGCAAATGCACTAAAAAGAAAATAAGGAGTATCTGGATAATATGTATTAGTTTATAAAGATTGCTGTTAAGGAACTGTTTTTTGATAATAACTCTAGAGCACAATAATGTTTAGCATAGCCACTTTAAGAAATTAAAGTATAAAGGGTTGTTGTCAAATGTAGGGAGCCTATAACAAGAAAAATAAGCAGATATGCTATAAATGTATTGTAGATTTTTCCGAAATGTTATGAAAATTTGTATAAAGTAGAGGAATGTGAAATTCAAGAAAAAGCACAAATACAAATATTTACAAAAGGATTAAATATGCCATGGTTAGAGAAAGATGAGGCTCAACAAGTAACAGTTAAGATAAGAGGAGATGAGATAAAAACAGTAATGTATAATAAATCTGCTGGAAAGTCTCCACAAATAGATGGCATTCCTGTGAATGTTTGAAAGCTTGGAGAGAAGAAAGCGATAAAGATCTAGAAGGTTTTGTTTAACAGTATTTTCAAAGAAGGGGAAGCACCAACATCCTGGAAGAAAGCTGTGGTGGCTAAATATCTGAAGATGGTAAAAATCTATCAAACCCAGCTTCAAATAGGCCCATTTCAATTTTAAACCATTATAATATGTTTATGTCTATAACAGCTAAATGAATGGCAAAAGTATTTACCAAAGTTGATAGATAAGCATTAATAGAACTATGATGATGCAGAGGGAAGAAGAATGTAATCAAGTATCATGGTTGGTGGTGACTGATGCAGAGAAAGCATTCAAGTGAGTAAGCTGGGATATTATGAATACAACAATAGAAACATTCACATTCCCTGATACAACAATAAGGTTAATTTGGATATATGAGGGATGCAAGGCAAAACATGAAGTGAGAGGGTTCCTCTCTGATAAGTTGTATCGGAACAGAGGAGCCAGACAGGGGTGTCCTCTTCCCCTTTGTTATTTGTGTTATATTTAGAGCCATTGGCAAAGAAAATAAGGAACTCAGAAATTCAGGGCTATATCAGGTATGATAATCAAGAAAAGTTTGACTTATTTGCAGACAGTATTATTTTGTACCTGATAAAACCAGAAATGGACATCTCAGTGTTGTGGAACATTCTGAGACAGTTTCAAGTGTTTTCAGGATATAAAATTAATGAAGACAAATTAAAGGTTATAGCTCTGAACTGTGTACCTACACAGGAATTGGTTCAGTAAAACCCATATTTATGGGGACAAAATAAAATGAAGCATTTCGGAGTATGGGTTAAAAAGGATTCTGTTATGGCAGCTAAGGGTATGTGGGAAGAGACTAAAGAAACGGTAATACAAAAACAAAGAAAGTGGAAATTCTTGCTTATGGAAATGGATATCAAAATACAAGCAGTGAAAATGTTTTTAGTACCTTTAGTTTTATATACAGGTCAGGCATATTTTTTTCAAGCAGCAGAGAAGTTGCAGGCAGTAATTAATAAAGAGTTGAACGATTTTTTATAGCAGGGAAGAGGGTAAGGGTCAATATGGATATGTTGATCCTTCCAATAGAACAAGATGGTTTAGGTTTAACTGATTTGAGGGGATATTTTTGAGTTGCATAGTTATAGCTCATATATATATATATATATATATATATATATATATATATATATATATATATATATAAACACAAGCTGAAAGCTATAATACAAAGTGGAAAGGGATGATGATGAAGCAGGGGGGAATCTTAAGAAATAAGGAAAAAGTGGGATTTTGGACCCGGATCCTTAACGAGACTAACAACAGCCATACAGAATATTATATTCACAAAGTAGCAGAATGTATTCTAAGAACTACACCAACACAAGAATCAAGAAGTAGATTCTGCCAGTAAGGAAGACTGCAGCTAGGGCTACAGAGAACAGGAAAGACTGGGCTGGAATTTACTGGAGAAAACTGGCAAAGAAATCAAGGTACTGAAAGCAAATAACTAGACAGGCAAAAGTAACTGAATGGGAAGATGCTAAGAAGACATTTGGACTGTAGGCTACAGGCTGTTTTGCCCATCAGGGATTGATATCAGAGTATAGGCACAGAGAAAAGGATATGGGAATCCTGAGTGAAAGAACTGCTCTGGTACAGTTTTTGGTTTAACCAAGAACAGAAGCTGTTGTTAAAAAATGGATAATTATTAGGGCCTAGAGAATATTGCATGAAAATTGTAAGAATCAGAGGAGGTTAGAGAAGATTGGGAAGAGAAACACAAGGAAACAATAGCAGGATATGCATGGCTCCCAAATATGTAACAAAGTCTAGACGGTTTAGAATTTTTACTTAGAAGTGTTTGCATAGGTATTTTTATACACCAAGCAGACCCCCAAATAATTTTTCCTCAGGTAGCTGGCAGATGTTGGAGGTATGATAGGGAATAAAGAGGTAACTGGGAAGATATGTTTTGTGAGTGTAATGAGTCGGCAGACTTTAAACATTTCCCAAAGAGTACTCTGTCAGAAATATTGGGCAAGCAAATAGGCGTAACTAAGGAAATTATTTCTTGAGCTAGAATATATAAACTAAATTGTCTAGACATAGTATGGCATTGTTAAGTTTAATTCTGGTGGCTGCCAAAAAAAAAAAACAACCACTAGAACATGGAAAGAAAAGTCTAAAGTTGCTGTATTTGAAGTAGTGAATATTGTAACAGAGATGAAAGAACTGCAAGTGGGATTTTTATAAAAGGACAGGAAAAAAATCACAATGGAAAAGGTGGAAATTGTAAGAACAGTAATGTTTTGGAGAAGTGAGGTTTAATGGAAAGCATGAACTCTGCAATTTATATAATGTTGGATTGTTGATAATTGCATAAAACTATATATATATATATATATATATATATATATATATATATATATATATATATATATATATATATATGATGTATATTGTTTGTAACTGTGCACATGTTAACATGGTTTGTTTTATTTTATATAAATGTATGTTTGCCTGTGTCTTACGTGTTAGTGTAGTAAAGGAGAACAATAACCATAAATAGCCACAAAGCCTTCTTCAGATATGTCAAAAAACTCAGGGGCAGCACACAGCAATGTATTGAAATGGTGGTTAATGGTGCCACATTCACCAAGCCTGGTGATATAGTGAACCTATTAGCTGAAAATTTCACTTCCAGCTTTACTCCTGTATTACCCCAAGCTACCCCTCAAGAAATAACCTCAAATATAACCCATCCAACTATAATTAGACAGCATGTTCTGGCTGTGCTCACTAAAGCCAAGAACACAGCCTCAATGAGCCCTGATAACGTCCCAGAATGCCTCCTGAATGGTCTAAAATATGGCTTACCAGGACCCCTGGAGACACTATTTAACTATAGTCATATTTGTGCCCTGATAAAATAGAAGACTGCAGCAGTCATTCCTCTTGATAAGGGAGGACCTTCATCAGATCCTGGAAACTATAGAACCATCAGTCTGACTAGTTTTATTTGCAAAGCTGTGGAAAGAATTATCATGGAAATTGTCCAGGACATAGGATACCTCAAGCCACTGGAACCAACACTGTTTAGCTTTGTCAAAGGAAGGTCATACTTATTGTAAAGATCACTAAGGCAATGAATGAGGGGAAAGAGGTGCATACTACCTATCCAGATCTGGTTAAAGCATTTGATACAGGTCTATTTTAAAACATTGAAGGTTGAATTCCATGAACCTTTATTCAGCAAGACAAAAACAGCAAATGTTTAAGCAAACATCTATTTCATCAAAAATGAAAACAACAAATAATATTATCTGGTCACCTACAATTAAAGCCTATGTACTATGTTAGGCAATGTTTTCATTTCACTGAAAGAGAAGTTTGCTTAAACAAACGTTCACTGTTTTTGTCTCACTGAACAGAGGTTTCCAGAATTCAATCTTTGGGGTTTTTATATAGACCATTAGATAAAATACCCCCTTTGGGCATTGTCAACAAATTTATGGAACTCGGCATAATCTCCTTTATAACATGCTGGTTAGCTAGCTGGCTCATGGATAGGACCTAAAAGGTTCAAATCATTGAGGCCACCTCTACTAAGAAGCCTGTCACCAGTGGAGTCTCTCAGGACTCTTTACTGGGCCCTCTCCTCTTTGCCATTTACTTCTCAGAGGTCAAAGCCAATGTCAAAGACCTTTCTCTGACCAAGTTCACAAATGATTACAAACTGGGAGTAATCACTGAATCCCACCATTCAGGAATTTGTTACAGAGACAAAAGTTGGGTGCCAAAGCCATGGCTTAAAACTCAATACTAAGAAATGCATTATAGTACTTTTTGGGAAGTTGGCCACTCCACGTAACTATGTCATCAATAAAACACACCTAAACTTTGATTCACTAGTCAGGGAAATAGTAACTACATGTAGATAGTTACCTAGTTTTTGAACAATATGTGTTCTCTGTTGCTCAAATTATAAGAAAGGGCTTTTAGGTCTATATAAATCATTGTACCACTGTACTCAGCCCTTATCATACCCATCAGATAACGCCTTTTTTGGTGTGTACCTGACCAGACACTTGCAGCAATTGAAATATCCACAAAGGTTCCTCACAAAAGGAATACAGGGAGTAAACTCAATGCCCTACGCTGATCACCTCAATGCCCTATCTCTTTACTCAGTACTGAGATATGATCTTTACCTGGCTTACAAGTATGACAATTTTGCACATATGCAAAATAAACAGCAACAGATCTACTAGATCAAAAGTCCTAAATTTTGCTTGCGACATAACTAGACCATGTTGTGGAGACAGATACGTTTTTCAGAGAATTCCCATTCTGTGGAACAGGCTCCCTATCCATGTGAAGCAGAGTTCCTCCCTAACCATATTTATGCGCAATGTGGACCAATGGATGAGTAATGGGTGGGTAACTGGAAATTCAACCCTGGTCTGGCACCTATGTCTCTGAAGGACAGAGGCAATCAGTGAATCACCCCTATATAAGTCAAGTTTGTACCCGCGGTGGTGGTGCTGTGGTAGCGTTGTCGCCTCACAGTAAGACGCTGCCCGGTTCGATTCTCAGCTAGGGTGTTTTCTGCATGGAGACATGCGTGAATGGGCGTACCTTTGTTGAAGGTTGTGCATCAGGGCTGGTAACTCAGCACGTAAAAATCAACTACCAATCATTAGCGGACCGGAATTCCACTGTGGTGACCCCTAACCGAGAAAAGCCAAAAGACACAACATAAGTCAAGTTTGTGGGTCACATTTGGGCTGCACAGCTAAACTTATAAAGATACTAATGTCATTAGCCTAGTATATATCAATGAAATGATATATGGATCTGTGCCAGAAGATCAATGTATCACAACATTGACTTTCAGAAAGCTGAGACCATATGGTCAATTTTCTGAAGCATCATATGTTTAGTAGTGCAGGAAGACTTTGTTTTTCAGAGATCATGGTATAGTTATGTTTGGAGAATTTGCCCTTTTCCCCCTGTAATGCTATACATATAATTAGCAGTAGATGTGGCAGTGCAGGGGGCTTGCTTCCCTGAAAAAACAAAGTTGTTTGTGTTTTTTGCAGTTCTGACATTTCAGAACTTCGACCATATGTTTTTTTTCTTCTGAATGTCGACATTCTGAAACATCTTATCTTCTGACATAGAACCATATCATTTTGTACAGGTTGTTGTTGTTGTTGGGTCTTTCGGCTTTTCCCGGTTAGAAGTCGCCACTCCAGTCCGCTAATGATTGGCAGTAGATTTTTACGTGCCAAGTTGCCGGCCCTGGCGCACAATCTTCAACGAAGGTACGCCTATTCATGCATGTCTCCACACAGAAAAAGCTCTAGCTGAGAATCGAACAGGACAACGTCTTACTGTGAGGCGACAACGCTACTGCAGCACCACCACCGCAGTTCATCATTTTGTACAGGTAATGTTTTGTAAAGTTTTCTGCACTATTGAACTGTGCATTTACAATGGTTATGAAGTAAATTTCTTCAGTTATAACTCCAGAAATGTTAGCTGTCAAGTTTATGACACACACCCATATACAGGTTACTAAACTTTACTGTTGTACTTTCCATAATGTCAATTAGATCCAGATGCATTTTACTTTGGCTGGAATATCTGTACGGTTTTCAGGCAAACAGATTCTTTCTCAAGTGTATTGTGCTGTTATGTCAGTTCCCACTGTCGAGATCTCTTCAGTTTCAGAATGAAAGAGAAAGAAATTTTACCTACCAACTTAAAAAAAAATAATTGCAATTTCTGTAGTTTCTCTGAAAAAAAAGTCAGTTCATTCGTTTCTCAGCTCTAGCTCCTGATCTTTCTTTTAATCTGCAGTACACACAGATATTGGGATGGTCTGATTGGCCATAACCTACTTTCAGGACAAGCCTTGAAAGAAAGCCTCCAAAACACAAAATAGCATACTTGCACTCAAATACAGAATGCATAAGTTGTCTCACAGACATAAACAGCACATCCATGATTTACATATCTAAACACATACACTGCTTAGATACAGTAGCATGTGTGGAACGTAATCCAGCACTTTATACATTTATACTGTGAGCTAGAGAAAGAGCAGACAAGTACACATGAATACAGATACCTTACACATGTTTTGCAAACAGGCATTATGCATATGAAATGCAGAGATAGCGTAAAAATCTTGTTGACTGTATATATTTAGCCACATGGGTTTACATATTATGATATTATTCTGGTTGTATATGTATATACAAAGAATGTGAAGTCTCTCTCACACACACACGCACGTCTAATTGCAAATCATTTGTGATTGATACTTTTGAGTGATCACAAATATGTGTAATTTGTTTGATTTGTGTTTAAAGATGGAGATTGCAATACAGTGACTTCAACGTTGTATGTCTAGTGGGGCTATGCTGAGGCTGCAGGAGGGATGAAACCCCAAATGAAAAAATACTTTAACTGCATATGAGTGGAGTTTTGAGTAGTTCTGCTCAATGTTTTGCATTTCAACTATTTTGGATGTTTGGCTATGTGTGGGACATAGATTTATAAGTTTTAACTTAATAAACTTCTGCTTCTGCTGAAGAATTGCCAAATTTGTATTTTTTTTTTATTTGGAGTGTTGTTGTTTTCTTTTTTTTTTTTTTTTTTTTTTTTTTGTTTGTTTTGTTTTATTGGGAGGGTATCTGAATCTCCATGTATTAATCAGTGGATTTATCTATCTATACAAAGACAGACAGATAGATAGATAGATAGATAGATAGATAGATAGATAGATAGATAGATAGATAGATAGATATACCTATATATATGGGTATAGGGGCAGCTGATCAAATGACCAGCTACACTGACACCCAGAATATTGATATAATAACATTACAACAACAAATGTCAACACACTGCGGGGATCACCCTGGACCAGAATAACCAAATGCAAGTGTTTTTGGAGGGGACACCACCCCTCATGTGGGGGACTGTGCTGCCTCAGCCCCAGCTAATTATACTTACTAATTCTAAAATAGCACAGTCCTCACCTGTGGTTGTTGATCTTGCACTCATGTGAACTATTTGTTTGTGTCAGTCAAATGGTGCCAACCAAAGAGATGTCAATGTACCTGAACATTCAACTGAGTACCTGCAACCCATACATGTACAAATATATCTATATATATATATATGTGTGTGTATGTGTGTGTATATATATATATATATATATATATATATATATATATATATATATATATATTTATTTGCAGTTTGATGACCGGGGAGGTCCACTGGGCTCAAGGAGTCCGTTTTCAGTGGAGGCCCTGGGAGAAAAGCCCCACAATACATAGTAAATGCTCCATAATATGAAGGATAATACAC